>NC_133324.1:244598048-244798048 GCF_042186555.1 Aquarana catesbeiana | reverse complement strand
TGGAACATGATTACACAAAAAAATATGGGTAGCTATGCAGATTATGAACAGACAAGAAAAAAAATGAAAAATAAAGTAAAAAAAGAAACAAATGTATTGGAGCGACCAAAAAGAATTCATAAACAGACAAAAAGGAGACAATATGCCCTACTACAATCCTCCTATCTCAGCGCTTAAGGATATTCGGTATAAGAAGATGGAAAATATAAAACCACAGTGATTTGACCTGATGTCACCTGATTCTAAATGAGATATCTCTCAGCAGTCACTTAATATAAAAAATTTATGAATATGGATGAGTAAATAATCACTATATATCAACCATTAACCCATCAAAAAAGAATTCATAGATGTGTACACTAGGTTGTTGCTGGCTCTACGCGTTTCAAGGCCTTTATACCTATCAGGAGTAAAAAAAATCAATCATAGTAGTAATCTAAAAATAAAAAATTTTAGAGAAAAAAAACAAAAAAAAAACCAAACAACAACCCTTGGACAAGAGGGGTCCCCCCATGGACCCAGCCTGCCCACACACTTACATGAGGGTCCTCGCAGTGATGGTGCGGCCATGATATCCCCAGGCCAAGCCATAAACGTCCCACACGGGAGCTGAGGGGACGCGATGCAGAAGACATATGACCAACATGAACAGCGCCCCACATAGGACACAAAGTTAAAATTGGTGATGGTGAATGGGGAAGCCCTTGGGTAAAAAGGGGGTTTGTCTGTGAAAAAAATTGACAAAGAACAAAAAATGAATGAAGGTAAATAAGAAAAAGTGAAAGAAAAGGATGTGTAAGGGAGCTAGTTGAAAACAAAAGACAAGGAAAAAGCAGAAAGAAAAAAAGTAAGATAGAAGTAAAGAGAAGTATGTACCTGAATCTGAACAAAGGTGCCTGGGTGCATAATGCTTGGCAAATGAAAATTACTGAGTGCAGTATGTGAAATACATGGGAGAAGGAGCCCATATACGCCATGCCGCCGCAAGCACGCCCCCAACGTCACACGTACGTCCACAATTAGGGAGAGGAGGGAAAGACGCCGAAGGTCATATGTCTGCCGCATCGCGTCCCGCGTGGGACGTTTATGGCTTGGCCTGGGGATATCATGGCCGCACCATCAATGCGAGGACCCTCATGTAAGTGTGTGGGCAGGCTGGGTCCATGGGGGGACCCCTCTTGTCCAAGGGGTTTTTTTTTTTTCTCTAAAATATTTTTTATTTTTAGATTACTACTATGGTTTTTTGCTCCTGATGATAGGTATAAAGGCCTTGAAACGCGTAGAGCCAACAACCTAGTGTACACATCTATGAATTCTTTTTGGTTGCTCCAATACATTTGTTTCTTTTTGTACTTTATTTTTTATTTTTTTTCTTGTCTGTTCATAATCTGCATAGCTACCCATTTTTTTTTTTTGTGTAATCATGTTCCAATCATTTCATGTATCCCATATCATGTACTGATTCCTTGTTGGAATGTTTATTTATGAATTTTTTCTGGCTTTTATGAATTGTAAAGTTATACAAATGTTTATATATAGCAAAATGCATGGAATTATTTGATATAGAAACTTTATGATAATCTGAACCAATTAAAAGCTATTTTTACTTAATTTTACTATTGCTCCAGTGTGCTTATGAAAAGTCCCGCCATTTGCTTTTTTACCAAATATCATTTTGCCGGGATGGAGGAGGGGACCTGAGTGGCCCTACTACACCTCATTAAAAGTCCCACCAATATTCTCTCCTTTATAGACTAAAATTACCTTACTTTTAATTTGCTTTTCTTCTTAAAAAGTCAAAAAAACTGTCATTCTCCTCAAATTTGACTGTACCATTGGAAATACACTTAACATGAATAACACAATTCAGGTTCATAAAAAAACCAACAGGCTATATTCAGTTTGCTGGTATAAGCCCTCTAGATCCTTAAAGGGTCAGTTCACCTTTATCATAAGCTGCTTATGCAGGTAAGGGGCACCCATAGATAAAAATAAAACTGTGCAGCTTTGACCAGAGTTAAATAATGTCCTTGCTATAGGTGTAGGCCATTTACTTACCTCCTGAAGACTGGATTAAAAACTTCCAGAAATGGCATCATCTCATCCTGCCTTGTTGCTAAGACACTACCTTCACACACGCTCTCTCTCCCCTCGCATGCGCTCGCTTTCAGGGGTTTGAAAGCTTGGTCCTGTTATGGTGGGGAGGAGAAGTAATGGCTGGGAGTGTCTTAGCAATGTCCCAGCAACAAAGCAGGATGAGAAGATGTCATCTTTTGGCGTTTTGTCTGCCAGGATTCGGGAGGTACATAAATGGCCTACAGCAAGAGCAATTATCCAACTTTAGTCAAAACTGCAGAGTTTGGTTTTTACCTATAGCCCCCCCCCCCCCCTTACCTGCACAGGCAGTTTATGGGGAAAGGTAAAATAAACTTAGCTATGAGACAGTGATCAAATGCAAGTTGAAGGCGTCAATGAAATAATAAAATAAAAAAAAATAAAAGAATAAAAAAAAAGTCCTGAGGCTGCAGTGCCATCTATGTTAACAATTGTCCATATATAGGAAAAAAAAAAAAAAAAAAAAAAAAAAACACAAAACATGTTTTTTTTTTTTTTTCAAAAAATTATTTTTTTTTTTTAGATTTTTGCAGATTTGATATATATTCAGACAGCTGTATTTTTATTAATAGGAGAACCAAATAACAATTATTTTCTCTTTCAATTCATTGAAAAATATTTACATATGCACATTAAAATTTTTGAGAAGTTAAAGCGTTTGTTGCCCAAACACTTCATATTCCTGATATGTGCCTGCTGTACCATGTACCTGTATGAGAAAGTATCCTGTTCTCTTTGTATTGCTTCCTTTTTGTGTTCCCACCAGTCCCTCTACATTCCTATTGAAAACTGACCACACTAAGCAGAAGATCACACTGTGGTTAGTTATGGAGTTCTGCTAATAGTAAGACTATGATAATGTACCGTCCTATAAATTTAAGAAAAACAAAAGGCAGAGGGTCTAAGGCAACTATGGACTTTCATGGTACGGTAAGGACTTACATACACATTTGTATAAAAAAAAAAATATATAATTTATTGAAACAAAGACATGATTAAAAAGGTCCTGACGAGTATATAATACATATAAATTCATTCTCTGAACAAGAACTGAGCGATTGGACGTGCATCCATCCAGGAAAGGAATCGGAATGTCGTCCTGGGTCAGTTCAGACTCTACATGTTTTGCGGTGTAACCGCTTCTTCAGGAGTATATTTCCAGAGTCATAGATTTTTATACAAATGTGTGAGTAAGTCCTTACCGTACCATGAGAGTCCATAGTTGCCTTAGACCCTCAGCCTTTGGTTTTAACACTGTGGTTAGTTCTCTAGCTATGCTGGGAACTCCATGTACTCTCCTCCAATGATTAGATTTGTCCTGACACCCCTTCACTGCACAGCCATTCACTGGCAAGCTCAGTGTACTGCTGTTTCTCCTCGCCCAGCTCTTATTTGAGAACAGAAGGAATGTAATCATTTATAAAAAAGGGGGGGGGGGCAAAGGTATTTATCTTTTTTTTTTTTTTATCTATACAAAAATGTTTTGCCTTTCATTTCTATTTTAAACTGAATGGGTTGTATTACAAGGTGATCGTTTGAAATCACTTTAACAGACCATGTGGATGCAGCTAAATTTGGTTTGAGAATATGCAGTAGGCATAAATGACTTCTGATCAGTGAAGGGCTAAATTCATTTTTGATTTGACTTTCACATTATGCATACAAAATCTTACATATTAACCACCTCAATACCATGTGCATAGGCGAAAGATGAAAGATCTTGTTCTGGGAGGGCAGGGCATCCATGAACGTCCTCCTAGAACACGCCTCCCACGCGCCACCTGGGGTGTGCTCTGTGATTGCTGTGTTCCCTGTTCTGGGAGGGCAGGGCGTCCATGAACGTCCTCCTAGAGCACGCCTCCCATGAGCCACCTGGGGTGTGCTCTGTGACTGCTGTGTCCGTTGTTTGGGAGGGCAGGGCGTCCATGAACGTCCTCCTAGAGCACGCCTCCCACAAGCCACCTGGGGTGTGCTCTGTGATTGCTGTGTCCCTTGTTCTGGGAGGGCAGGGCATCCATGAACGTCCTCCCAGAACACGCCTCCCAAACGCCACCTGGGGTGTGCTCTGTGACTGCTGTGTCCCTTGTTCTGGGAGGGCAGGGCATCTATGAACGTCCTCCTAGAGCACGCCTCCCACGAGCCACTTGGGGTGTGCTCTGTGATTGCTGTGTCCCTTGTTCTGGGAGGGCAGGGCTTCCATGAACGTCCTCCCAGGTCACTCCTCCCAAACGCCACCTGGGGTGTGCTCTGTGACTGCGGTGTCCCTTGTTCTGGGAGGGCAGGTCGTCAATGAATGTCCTCCCAGAACACGCCTCTCAAACGCCACCTGGGGTGTGCTCTGTGACTGCTGTGTCCCTTGGACACAGCTGATCACCAATCGAGGTAAAGGGCCAATCACAGCATCCCTTTACCATGTGATCAGCTGGGTCCAATCACAGCTGAGCGCATGTAAAACTTACCAGGTATTGGCATTCCTTTCCTCACAAGCTGTCTCTGTGTGAGGAAAGGAGAGCAATAACCGGCAAGACTGACAGGGCACATTTACACTGAAAAACTGCCGTTTTTGCAAAGTTTTATAACAAACTAAGAAAACCGTATTTTTTTTTTTTCGGTCTTTTTTGATTTGTTTAGCAAAAATAAAAAGACTCAGTGGTGATTAAATACCACCAAAATAAAGCTCTGTGTCAAAACAAATGATAAAAATGTCATATGGGTACAGTGTTGCATGACTGTGCAATTGTCAAAGCGCAACAGTGTTGAAAGCTGAAAATTGACCTGGGCAGGAGGAGGGTGAAAGTGTTCGTATTGAAGCGGTTAAAGTCATGTATGAAACAGAGATTTGTAGATAAGCCACTAGAGTAAGCAAACACTTGATTGGTAATCATGCAACCTTCCTTAACAGCTGCTGAGATAAGATATTAACCACACAGGAAACGCAGTGCTTTCAATCGATCGGCCAAGAAACTTAAGCCAGCCATAGACAGAGCGATTTTGTTTCCTGCAACCACGGGTTCCTGCAACACTGGACCTGTCAGTGTATCCCTGATAGCTGTCAGAGATGGGGATCGGAGGCCAGTCCATTTGTAACATGTTACACTCATCAAATTCAGAGTGTAGCAAGTTAAGAAAGGTGAACTTATCCTTTAAAGGACCTGCAATAAAAACCTTCCTTTGCTGTTTTTTTCCATGATATCTGTATTGCATTGATTTACAAGTGGCCTTTTCTGAATACCATAAAATGCTATTTCCTGGACACAGATTAAAACCAGTCAACAAATGGCTCATGATCCAGCTCCCCAGGCTCCTGGAAAATTGCTGTAATTTAAACAGGGCCAGAAAAAAATGCCTGACCAAACAGGAAACTTGGTATAGAATATCCTTCCTGAGATGTAGTAAACTAATGGCCATTACTGCAATGGAGCTATGTGCTAACAGCTAAGAGCAACATGAAAGGAACACACTCCTATATAAAAATCTCTTGCGCACATTGTATACAGTGTTAACGTCACAAAAAAAAAAAAAAAAAACCCACACACTCTCGCTCTCTAATGTTTGCACAAAGACATATTTAAAGTGATACTAAACCCAGAACCTTGCATTCCCAAGCTGGTCTCCCACAGTACACAGAACAGGGAAATGCAATTATTTTAGTAAATATAAACTGCCAAATACTTTTTCTCCTCAGCAGTATACAACAGTCTTGTGACTTCTATCAGTGTCTGGTTAAAATTTGTAGGAGGAGCTTTCATTCTACTCCGACTCATTTGAGGCCGCAGGACCCCTGCCCCTCTGTCTGGACAGGGCCGATTGGCCCTGTGCTGATCACATGCACCCTCCCAAGGAAACAAAACGTTCTAGCAATAGACACCAAACTGAGCATGTGCAGAGTGACTCCAAAGGCTCTGTCTTATCAAGAGATGGATTGGAGACAGTGGAAGAAGAAGAGGAGGATAAGAGAAGACAGGATCAAACAGCCTTTTTACACAATGCAGAGGATTAACCCCTTAAGTTGCACAGTGAGTATAACAAGCATGCTTTACGGCATATACAGACTGATTTTACTGTTGTGGGTTTAGTAACACTTTAATTAAAAAAAAAAAAAGTACCTGAACTTAAAGCAACTCCTAAAAAATAATAATAATAATAATAATAATAATAATAATAATAATAATAATCTGGAATTGTTGCTCATACCAACCAACAAGCAGACAGCTAAAAGGAGAAGATTGACTGCTCTGGGCATTACCTCCACTATTGTCCTCAGGCCAGTCTAATTCCACTAAGTGGAAAAGCACTCTGTAAAGTTCACAGTCTTGGCACGAGGGCAACGCAGTTTATATGAAATACCTTAAAAGGAGTAATACAACTACAGCACATACAGAAGGAAACATGCTCGGAGTTACATGTAGAGCAGGGATAAGAGAGACACAATTTACTCCACACCTCTGAAAAAAATAATGATGCCATTAGTTTACATAAAGGCCTCTATGGCTTTGTGCTGAGCCCTTCATGTGCATTTTACTATATACGCTGCCTCTAATTGAACACGACTAAAGCTGGCCTGGAAGCTGACAAATAGAAATCCCACAGATTCCTCCATCCATGCTGAACAGTGCAGATGAACGAACCTCCCATTGCTGGCTGTCAGAATTCCCAAAATGTGTCCATCTGTTTAAAAGCAGACGCCGTTCTGCTGACAATTCATCACTGGACTCTTTCGATTCTTCAGTCGAAGGATGTGAAAGACTTACCTTGAAACAAACCCTCCAGCAGCACAATGTCACCGCTGCAGAGGCTTCCATCTTCACCTGGTCTTCCCTTTGGGTTCACGGCTGCGGCCGCTTGAATGGCCGAGACGCAGCACAGAGCTCTGAAGGAACCGCACGGGTGGCCGTTCCCTCAGAGCGCATGCGCCAGTGGCGTTACCAGCTGCTGCCCACTAAAATATCTCCTAAACAGTGCATGTTTAGGGGATAATCATTTAACCTACAGGTAAGCTTTATTAGAAGCTTACCTGTAGGTAACAAAAAATAAATAAAAATTTAGAAATAGAGTTTACTACCACTTTAAAAGCTGAACTATACTCGCCTTCATTCCAGTGCTGCAGTAGCCCTGAGCTCCCTGCTGGCCGCTGACATCTTTGTTGGTCTGCTTCCGGGTACCAATCTTCAGTCATATGTGCGGGAGTTAAAGCGGTGGCAAGTCCGTAAAGAAAAAGAAAAAAAGTCCATCTGCAAGTTAAAGCGGTAGTAAACGGCTGGCTTTTTTTTTTTTTTAAACCTGCAAGACAATGTCTTAATGTGCTAGTATGCATCGCATACTAGCGCATTATGTGAAACTTACCTCGGATGAAATCGTAGCCGCAGTACGTTGCCATTAGAGACACTTTAGTGACCAGTAGGGAGACATTGGGTTTCAGTGCAAAAAAAATAAGCTTCTGGACTCTTGACACTGAAACTAGCATTCTGTTCATTGCAGCATATATCGTATTTATCGGCGTATAACACGCACCCCAAGTTTAGGAGGGAATTTTAAGGAAAAAAAACAAAAAAAACAAAAAAAAAAAAAAAAAAACTTACATTTAAATGCCCATCAATGCAGCCTCATCAGTGTCCATCTGCAGCCTTGTCCAGTGACACTGCAGCCTTGTAGTGTCACTGGCGTTTTTAAATATGGCGCCGCCGAAAGACACAGAGCCGGTCCCATGATTCTCGGCTGCTTTTCTCGTAGCCCTGTGGGCGGAGCCGAGAGCCGCCGACATGCATACATAGCCGAGTGTACTCGGCTAGGTTCGGCTAGCTCCGCTCCGCTCACAGTCACACCCAGTCCCTGTGTTATGTCCATCATAGGGCGGGACTGGGCGTGACTGAGCGGAGCTAGCTGAACCTAGCCGAGTACACTCGGCTATGTATGCATGTCGGCGGCGATCACTCCTCCGCTCACAGTCAGCGGGGGATCGGCGTATAACACGCACCCGTGATTTTCCCCTGATTTTAAGGGGAAAAAAGTGCGTGTTATACGCCGATAAATACGGTATGTACACAGCGGGTAAAATAAAGTATTGAACACATCACCAATTTTATAGGTAAATATATTTTACCGCATTTGTGTCATGTGTTTTTTTTTCTGTATTTTTAAAATAGACCTATGATAACAATTATAGACCCTTCATTTCTTTGCAAGTGGGAAAACTTACAAAATCTGCAGGGG
Source organism: Aquarana catesbeiana (assembly GCF_042186555.1). Classification (NCBI taxonomy): domain Eukaryota; kingdom Metazoa; phylum Chordata; class Amphibia; order Anura; family Ranidae; genus Aquarana; species Aquarana catesbeiana. The sequence goes on along the minus strand of NC_133324.1, from coordinate 244,789,723 downwards.
ATCAAATTATTTTCCCCACTGTAAAGTCTGGTCAGATGAGACCAAAACTGAACTCTTTGGATGCCATAATACACACCATGTTTGGAGGTCAAATGGCACCGCACATCACCCCAAAAACACCCCAATACCAACAGTGAAGTTTGGAGGAGGGAACATCATGATGTGGGGCTGTTTTTCAGCATACGGTTTTGGCAAACGTTATATCATTGAAGGAAGGATGAATGTAAAAATGTACCAAGACATTCTTAATAAAAATCTCTTGCCATCTACCAGGATGATGAAGATGAAACGAGGGGGGACATTTATGCAAGACAATAATCCCAAAGCCAAGGAAACTCAATTAGTTTCAAAGAGAGAAAATAAAGCTGCTAGAATGGCCCAGCCAATCACCTGACTTGAAGCCAATAGAAAATCTATGGAAAGAGCTAAAAGATCAGAATTCATAGAAGAGGTCCACGGAACCTTCAAAATCTGAAGACTTTGTGGAAGATTGGGCCAAAACCCCACCTGAGCAATGCATGTGACTAGTTTCTCCATACAGGAGGCGTCTTGGAGCTGTCATTACCAACAAAGGAATTTGTATGCCGTATTAAACAGATTTCGGTTAGTGTGTTCACTTTTTTTTCCCTGTGTCATTCCATTTTATTACACATAACCTAATTTCTGAACGTATTTGTTTTGTTGTTTGTATGTATGGATTGCATGGGTTGTTACCGACATGTGGTGAAAAGGTCATGTCAATAGCACCTTTAGAAATATATTTACCTAGAAAAATGGTGACGTGTTCAATACTTATTTTACCCCCTTTACTACACCATGTACAAAGCCTAAAGATCCAGGGAATGAACAAAGGCCATGACACACATGCGTAGCAGACTCATGGTCCAGCTGGGCCTTTTTTTTTTCCTTTTTTTAATTATGTATTGATGGGTTTGGCCATACAGAGACAAATCTCAAAAGCAATGCTAAAACGATATTTACCCATGTGGATTACACTGTGTGGGAATGTCGTGGTGGAGTTCTTTAAAAAGGAAGTTAAACTTTCCACTACCTGAAGATCTAAAGTACAAGTCGCAGGGGGTACTTTACCTTAAGAGACACTTTTTAGCTTAGTGATAATTAGGGAGACATTGGGTTTCAGTGCCAAAACCTACACTCCTGCACTCTTGACACTAAAACCAGCATTCTATTCATTGCAGTGTATAAATGTTATACCATGTATGGCCAACCTTAGTTTTTTACTAGTAATGGAAGGAATCATTCTGAAACAAAGATAATGATTCACAAAATGTTCCATCCCTGAGGGAAATATATTACTGGATGGCTCAGATCAGACACTGCACACTACAGAAGCAATACGATGGCAATTATACATGATAAGATAGTCGCAAACACTTATCATTGTGAACATAAAACTTTATAATGCACCACACTGTCCAGCACACGTCATATCGTAAAACATTAACCAGCAAATACTTATTTGACTCACAAATAAGGCAAAAAATAAAGTCAAGCTCCATGAAAACAAGAAAACAGTTGTTGCATTCTCATTGCCATACATAAGCAGGATCTGGTACAGTGGGGAGAACAAGTATTTGATACACTGCCGATTTTGCAGGTTTTCCTACTTACAAAGCATGTAGAGGTCTGTCATTTTTATCATAGGTACTCTTCAACTGTGAGAGACGAAATCTAAAACCATAATCCAGAAAATCACATTGTATGATTTTTTAAAAAAATTTATTTGCTTTTTATTGCATGACATAAGTATTGGATCACCTACCAACCAGTAAGAATTCCAGCTCTCACAGACCTGTTAGTTATTTTTTCTTTAAGAAGCCCTCCTGTTCTCCACTCATTACCTGTATTTACTGTACTTGTTTCCTGTATATTAAAAAAAAAAAAAAAAAAAAAAAAAAAAAAAAGACACCTGTCCACACACTCAGATTCCAACCTCTCCACAATGGCCAAGACCAGAGAGCTGTGTAAGGACAAGGGATAAAATTGTAGACCTGCACAAGGCTGGGATGGGCTACAGGACAATAGGCAAGCAGCTTGGTGAGAAGGCAACGACTGTTGGCGCAATTATTAGAAAATGGAAAAGTTCAAGATGACGGTCAATCTCCCTCGGTCTGGGGCTCCATGCAAGATCTCACCTCGTAAGGCATCAATGATCATGAGGAAGGTGAGGGATCAACCCAGAACTACACGGCAGGACCTGGTCAATGACCTGAAGAAAGCTGGGACCACAGTCTCAAAGAAAACCATTAGTAACACACTACGCCGTCATGGATTAAAATCCTGCAGCGCACACAGGGTCCCCCTGCTCAAGCCAGCGCATGTCCAGGCCCGTCTGAAGTTTGCCAATGACCATCTGGATGATCCAGAGGAGGAATGGGAGAAGGTCATGTGGTCTGATGAGACAAAAATTGAGCTTTTTGTTCTAAACTCCACTCGCCATGTTTGCTGGAAGAAGGATGAGTACAACCCCAAGAACATCATCCCAACCGTGAAGCATGGAGGTGGAAACATCATTCTTTGGGGCTGCTTTTCTGCAAAGGGGACAGGACGACTGCACCGTATTGTGGGGAGGGAGGATGGATGGGGCCATGTATTGCGAGATCTTTTCCAACAACCTCCTTCCCTCAGCAAGAGCATTGAAGATGGGTCGTCGCTGGGTCTTCCAGCATGACAACGACCCGAAACACACAGCCAGGGCAACCAGGGAGTGGCTCCGTAAGAAGCATCTCAAGGTCCTGGAGTGGCCTAGCCAGTCTCCAGACCTGAACCCAATAGAAAATCTTTGGGAGGGAGCTGAAAGTCCGTATTGCCCAGGGACAGCCCCGAAACCTGAACGATCTGGAGAAGGTCTGTATGGAGGAGTGGGCCAAAATCCCTGCTGCAGTGTGTGCAAACCTTGTCAAGAACTACAGGAAACGTATGATCTCTGTAATTGCAAACAAAAAAGTTTCTGTACCAAATATTAAGTTCTGCTTTTCTGATGTATCAAATACTTACGAACATTTACGTTGGCAGAATGGCACAGACAGGCAAATGGGCGTACAGATACGTCCCTTTAAATTTGCCGCCATGTGGTGCCGTGCGCGTGACCCTGCCGTGAGTGTGATCTCGGGTCCCGTGGACTCCATGTCCGCAGGGATACCCGCGATCATCTCAGAACCAGGAAATGCTGATGTAAACAAGCATTTCCCCGTCCGCGGGGATTACAGCTCCCTGTAATCGGGAGCAGTGATCAGTGTCGTGTCACATGTAGCCCATCCCCCCTACAGGTAGAATCACTCCCTAGGACACGCTTAACCCCTGCAGCGCCCCCTCCTGGTTAACCCCTTCACTGCCAGTCACATTTACTAAGTAATCAATGCATTTTTAAATCGCACTGATCGCTGTATAAATGTAAATGGTCTCAAAATAGCGCCAAAAGTGTCCAATCTGTCCGCCATTACTAGTAAAAAAATAATATTAATAAAAATGCCATAAAACTATCCCCTATTTTGTAGACGCTATAACTTTTGCGCAAACCAATCAATAAATGCTTATTGCGATTTTTTTTTACCAAAAATATGTAGAAGAATACGCATCGGCCTAAACAGAGGAAAAAAATGTTTTTTTATATTTTTTGGGGGATGGTTATTATAGCAAAAAGTAAAAAATAATGCTTTTTTTCAAAATTGTCGCTCTTTTTTTGCTTAAAGATAAAAACCGCAGGGGGTGATCAAATACCACCAAAAGAAAGCTCTATTTGTGGGGAAAAAAGGACGTCAATTTTGTTTGGGAGCCACGTCGTACAACCGTGCAATTGTCTGTTAAAGCGATGCAGTGCCAAATCACAAAAAGTGCTCTGGTCTTTGGCCAGCCAAATGGTCCGGGGCTTAAGTGGTTAAAAAAAAAAAATCATACAATGTGATTTTCTGGATTTTTGTTTTAGATTCCGCCTCTCACAGTTGAAGAGTACCTATGATACAAATTACAGACCTCTACATGCTTTGTAAGTAGGAAAACCTGCAAAATCGGCAGTGTATCAAATACTTGTTCTCCCCACTGTATGTCTTCATTCAAATCCAATATGTATTTTTTTGCTTTTTTTACCCATATCAGATATCAGTGGTTCTCAACTTTAGTGAGACCAAAACCTTCCATGCCCCAACAGTAATAAAAAATAAAAAAAGGGGGGAGGGTTCTAACAGGAAAACAGGAATGCAAAATATGTATTTAAAAATGTAATTAAACAGAGAATATGCAGTCAAAAAATGGCAATAGGTTGAAACATACAGCAATGCGCATGAAATCCAAAATCCAAGTGCTGTGATACCCAAAGAACACCACTACAGCACTCCAACACATGCACACATGGACAGTAGTCAGCCTATTCTAACACTTTACAGACCATCCAGCATCAGCCATGCAAGGAGGCCACACAAGCCCAGCAGCACTGGGGAAGATGTGATTGGGCTTTACTAGCAGCAGACTGCTACCTCATGCCCAAAAAGAAGGGGATGGGTGTCAAGTAGTCACTTAAAGGGTCAATTCACCTTTACAAAACAAACTGCCTATGCAAGTAGGATGTGTTTGTAAATAAAAGCAAACTGGGCAGCTCTGACTCAAGGTGAATAATGCCCTTCTTATAAGTGTAGGCTATTTACACACCTCCTGAAGCCTGACTGGAATACTCCCAGGACGTTGCTAAGTGAGGCCTAGTTGTTACTGCTCACCCCTGCCTTCATCACCTGCGATTTATCCCCCCCCCCCCCCCGGGTCGCTCTCCCCCGTTGCAGTGACTCTGAGCTCAGCATTTGAGAGCGCACTCCTGTGATGGAAGAGAACAGTAACAACTAGGCCTCACTTAGCAACGTCCTAGCAGCATCCTGGGAGTAGTCAAATCAAGCTTCAGAAGGTATGTAAATGGCCTACACCTATAGCAAATGCATTTTTCAGCTTTAGTCATAGGTGCAAAGTTTGTTTTTAGGTACAAACACCCCCTTCCTGCATAGCCAGGTTTTTTTTGTATAAGTGAACTAAGCCTTTAAAGATGGCTTTATGAGTCTAGGAAACCAATGCCCAGCAAAGAAACTTCTGGTGGATCTGTCCAAGCTTGAGACAATCAGCTGCGACCAAGCAGGAAGGAGGCCAGGGCCCAGTGGTTGGGAGCCGATGCCCTATAGATTTTATTTCTTAAAGTAGACCTTAGCTAGCCTAAAAAATGTGTTTAGGTTGGCAATGCTGTAGTATAGGCACTATACAGCTACTTTCACACTGGGGCGATGGGTGCGTTGGCGGTAAAGCTCCACTATTTTTGGCGCTGCTTTACCGTCAATTTTGCGGCGCTATTTGGCCGCTAGCTTTTAACCCCCCCACTAGCGGACGAGAAAGGGTTAAAGCCAACGCAAAGCGCTGCTGCAGCAGTGCTATGCCGGCGGTATAGCCACGCTGCCCCATTGATTTTAATGGGCAGGAGCAATGAAGGAACGTGTATACACCGCTCCTTCACCGCTCCAAAGATGCTGCTAGCAGGACTTTTTTTAGTGTCCTGCCAGCGCACCGCTCCAGTGTGAAAGCCCTTGGGGCTTTCACATTGGAGAGACAGCAATGGCTCTTTCAGGGTGCTTTGCAGGTGCTATTTTTAGCGATGTAGCGCCTGCAAAGCGCCCCAGTGTGAAACGGGTCTACCTGTTAGCCTTCAAAGCCAGTGTCCCTGTGGACCCTCACTGGTCAACATGGGTCGTCAACTTCGCTCAGTTAATAAAAGCCCCACCCCTGACATTCAACTGTCAAACGCAAGAAGCCCAGTGGGCAGTAACAGCTCAAGCATTTGACAGTTGAATGACAGGGTTTAGGGCTCGTTCACATCAACCAGCACACTAAAGCTCAAACACGCTGGTGTCCCTTGTGTAGGATGGTGCCTTGAACTATTACAGCGCATTTTTTTTACTATTCTGAAAATGTCCCAAAATTAGATTTCTATGCATTGTAACCAAGTTGTGTCGCAGGGCCCGGAGCTGGCCTAAGGTGGGGTGCTGTACATTGTGAAAAAATGTAGTATGTCTGCATTTTAACACAACGTCATGCACCCCACCTCAAGGCAGTGTGCTGGTATGAACAGGGAAAATAGGAAAAAAATAGTTTTCTGTGTTTCCTGGTGTTGAGACTGCATTGATCAATGCAAATTAAAGTGGCTGTAAACCCTTTCATATACCCAGTGAAGTGACTGGCCTCAGGTGATACACAGAGATGAAACAAATCCTCATACGTTGTACCTGTCCATTTGCAGTCTTCTCTGCGCCACATCTGTTCAAAGTGCCGAATTACGAAGCTTTTCCGAGAGTTCAGAAAAAAAAGGGGGCGGGGAGCTGAAGTTACACTCTGCAGAGCTCAGTAAGGAGAGTTTTGAGAGCTGATTGAAGGAGAGGGACAAACCCCCTTTACACAGCACACAGGGCCAGTCCTGAGGCTGTCAATCAGCTGAAGTTCCCTCCCGTGTCACCAAGCACACTATATAGAGGGATGTGTTTTGTTCATATTTCATGTCTGAGGTTTACAACTACTTTAACTGAAGTAGTGTGAATGAGCCCTTACTGCCAGGAGATTGTGGATTACAGTGACGTCAAGGTCCGGTTTACAGCCTAGACCAGGGTTAGGCAACCTCGGTCCTCCAGCTGTTTTGAAACTACAAGTCCCATGAGACACTGCAAGACCCTGACAATCACAGGCATGACTCGATTTGTAGTTTCACCACAGCTGGAGGGCTGAGGTTGCCTAACCCTGGCCTAGACTTAGGATCCAAGAGACCCCCCCCAATAGGGATAAATCTAAATAACAGGCCTCCAGTATGGTTGCCGCAGACACTTTTTAGGCTAGGCCAGGTTCACCTGAGGAGCCATTCCAGGGAAGTACCAATCCAAACAATTATATACCAAGCCTATGCAGGTAACACTACGACTGCTAAAACCAGACTCAGACTGTTCACTCAGTTTAACTTCATCGGATTTCTCTGTAACCCTTTCAGACAGAACCCTGACAACACTTCACAGGCTCTAGAAGTATACAGCGCAATTCCCTGCATCTTCCTCATTCTCTTTTGCATTTCACCAACTACCATCCAACTTTCTGGGCAGGTCCAAATCTGATGGGTAGCCCTGAGAAACTGTTTTTTTGTAAATGAGAACCAAGCATCATGCCCTGTACGTTTGAGAATAGCTCTCCTGTATGAAACGCAGGGGGTCCTCAGATCACTATGCAGATGGACTAAAGGGACTGCGTCAATAAACTGGGAAGACGGAACATGCTTCATCTCATGCGACACGTATATTTTGCTTATATTTTGATTTCCCTGGTTTTCTTTCCCACTCAACAGGCTAATGAACTTCGTAAATTGAAGTAGTGTAATAAGACATTACATTGCCTTATTTTAGATCAACTGACATCACCGGGCATCTGTGCTTCTCTACGCAATGCAGGCAAATCAAAAATGGTAGTAGGGACCAGCAAAGTGCTGTACATAGCTTCCTGCCCATCTCTTAACATACCTTAGCCCTGATGCAAATGGTGAGATGGCTCTTGGGGGTTATGCAAATATAAAAATTCCTTGATAGTTGGATATACTGTAGGTCTGGAGGAGAGGGCATTAGCTAGGCAGGCTGTATTTACACATAGACTGCTCTAGTAACAAAAACAACATTTGATGGTTAGCCTCCATGATTGAAGAAAAAAAAATATTAAATCCAATGGTTGCAAGGGATGGTCCAGGGATATACAGGCTGGGCAGTAGATGCATAGAAGATGCTGTACATCCCTTAGGAACTTACTGTGTGTGGCCCTTGGGGCCCCTGCAGACAGTGAAGGAAAATATTTCTTAGACTCGGTTCTAATTCTAAATTTTGTTTATTACTTTCACACCATCTTACATTTTCACCTTTCAATGTTTTTCCTCTGATCTTTTCTAATAGATCATTTAGAGCAGCCTTTTTCAACCAGGGTGCCTTCTGAGATCTTGAGGGGGTGCCTTGCCAAAATGCAAAAAACATTGCCTCAAATTGCCAACAAGCTGCCAGGTGGATCTTGCCTGCATTTTTTTTTGTTACACAATTTGTGCAGCATTACAACCTTGGACACCGTGTGAGCCAGCTGCTGGGATTCTAATAAATGATGATGTCATAAATTGATAAGGAAGCCATGGAGCACCTGAGGATGTCCTTGTTTGCCCTTCTCCGTCTGCACTGGGGCACATTAGCTGAATGAGGGAGGGAGACTGAGGGAGAGGAGAAACACTGGAATACTAGTCAGTACCAGTTTTCAAAGGTGTATAAAATGTTGGGTGTCCTACGTGTGTCGATGTGGCTGCATTATATAAAACCGTTCGTTTCTTTTACATTTTAGAATGGGGTGCATAATATTTAAAGGGTGCCTTATCTGTAAAAAGGTTGAGAAACACTTATACGGAGAAATATTAAATATGACACATATGTATCTTTTAGGGTGGGTGGTGTAAGGAATACAAATGTGGAAGCACTGATTTGTGGAAGGACTAAAAGCGGGGATCTTTAGCAGTCTCATGTAATGTATCTCCAATTTATGAATGTCCCCTGAAGCATGCCTCCAGTCTCCAACAACCCCTATATCGGTCTCTGACCATCTCCAGCATGTCTGTAGTTTCTGATTAGGTCTTGCAGCATGCCCATGCTCTGACCATCTCTTTTGTAGGTCTATGGATTTTGATAGCTTTTATAACATTGCATTCATGGGTTATTATTATTATGTTACCTTTCGGTGTTGTCAGTGGTTGCACCTGACACCCCCTATGATAAGAAATATGACCACAACAGCTGTGAATTCCTACAGCCAAGAAATGAGGCAAGAAGATCACCAGCGTGCACCGACATTAGATAAGCATCTTCATTACAAGTAGGTAAAGGTGAGGTTAGAGTTCAGCTTTTGTTCACTTTTGACTTGTAACTTTAGGTGGAAAGCCAAATCTCAGCAGGGGTTATCATGGTAAATGTACAATTGAGTAAGCCAGACCTGCAAGGGTCACCATGGTAAATGCACAGTTGAGTAAACCAGATTTTATTTTTATTTTTTCTTGATTTTATATTGTAACCATAAACTTACATTGTTTTTCCTACCATGTGACTGACTAAATTGCAGTAATCTAAATGGAAGCCCCAGACATCTGCCTATTACCTAGATGTGTAACCAGTGCAATATTAGACCAGCAACTTGGCTGAAAAAGCTGGTTGAAAAAAAATCTGGTAGATCATAAGCTGGATTATTAAAAATTGAATTCCGCCTTCAAAGTCCTCAATGAACATTAAAGTAGAACTATAGGCAAAACTTTTTTTTGATTTTTGGATAGAGTAATGGAGGGTTAAAACCCCTGTCAGATTTTTTTCCACCAGCTGTGTCCCATTGGGAAGATTTCCCTTTACTTCCTGTCCCATAGCCAAACAGAAAGCGAGAGGAAATCACTGCAAAATTGAGGGAATTCCTTGGGGACCCCCAGGTCATTAGAATTATGCCCCGTACACACGGTCTGAATTTCCGACAGAAAAAGTCCGATGGGAGCTTTTCATTGTATATTCCGACCATGTGTATGCCCCATCGGACTTTTTACGTCGAAAATTCAGACGGACTTAGATAGAGAACATGTTCTATATTTTTCTGATGGAACAAATTTCTACTGGGAAAACCGCTCATCTGTATGCTGTTCCGACGCACCAAAAATGACACATGCTCTGAAGCAAGTACGAGACGTCGTATGTGTTGTCCCGTCGTACGTCACCGCGTTCTTGACGGTTGGAATTTGGTGCGACCGTGTGTATGCAAGACAGCTTGAGCGGAATTACGTCGGAAAAACCTTCAGAGTTTATTCTGACGGCAAAACCGGTTGTGTGTACAGGGCATTAGTGTCCCCACTGGGAGATTTCCCCACTATTTCTACTTTTCCGGGAACAACCCAAAAGTTGGGGATTTTGTTTTACTTTTACTTTTAAATGATAATGGTAAACAGAGAGGGTGAATCTCCCTATGGCTCGATTCACACCTATGCATTTTTTGTGCTTTTTGCAGATTTTCACAACAGCCCATTTAACATGGTTTCTTATGGAACATGTTCTGTAGAGCAAATCTGCAAAATGCAATAAAAATGAATAGGTGTGAATCAAGCCTCATGGGGACACAGACAGCAATAAAAACTAACAGGGGTACTAATACCTCTCCACTCTATCCAAAACCGAAAAAAAAAAAAGTTTTGCCTTTAGTTATACTGTAAACAGCCATAGAACACATGCAACTTGATAAATGCATACTACCATGTTGGTTCCGCACTCTGGTTGTCCAGCAATTAACATTGGAAAACCATCTGTAACCAGTGACATCATGCAACGCACGGTGTCGTTCAGTCCCCCTCATGTCACATGTTTTATGACGGTTTAATGTTCACTGTCTTCTTCTAGCGTGAACGTCCACTTTAAGAAAAAAGCTATGTAAAAAAAGGGCAACAAACAAATTAACTCACCTGACTGAGTGCATAAAATCTGAAAATCAATCGGTTTATCAGTCACTTACTGTTCTTTATTGAGTGCACCACTCAATACTCCCAATCTTCCTAGGTTATTCAGTAAACTACAGCAAGGATTATAACCCTAGAGCAAGCCGTGGCTGTGTTGGGTTATCACATGCTGCTAAAAGTCTTAATAAACAGGGCAGATAAGCTACATGAAAAAAATTTAAAAATTAAACATTTACTTAGTGCTAGTGAAACTAAATATGGGCGGAGTGGCAAATCTATGTACTGCAATGTGTCATACATAGAAACTGCTGGCATATGTAGAGAGGGTTTATATATGCCTGAGCCTAGCTTGGAAACCAAACCACACAATAAAATGAAAATTATCTTTAATTACACAATTACTATTCTGATCTACATAAACAGGCAGCATAAATGATCACCACACCGCAAAACAGCTGTAGGGGTCTAAGAAACTCATCTACATTTCAAAATAAACCCTGGGCTAGCTTGATTAGACCAAGTGTCTGTGTAAGGTTGGCGCACCCATTTCAAATATGGAGTATGCATTAACCCATCCGCTCTCAACTTTTCTTACCCCAGAGGAATCCTTGAAATAATTTGAAGTTGTCGGGAACCTCTGCTAAAAAAATGATTATAACTACAGGTTGTGGTACATTAGCATGACAAAACAGAGAATCATTTAAAATAGAACAAGGCATAACCATTTGACACCTAGAGCAGATTACTTTTCAACACTCCCTTTTTTAATAAGGAAATAATAATCAAGTGATACCAATGATAATGGTCAGAAAAGAAGCACAAACTTTAAAACATTAAAAAAGTGTTCCCGTACACTAGTTTTCTGGAAAAGTGTCCCACTACATGGTGGCAAATGGAAAAATGCCCCCTCCCTCACACTGGTGGTCAGTGCAAAAGTCTTTACATTGGTGATTAGTGTAGAAGTGACTCCTACCATTGGATGTCAGAAGCAGCTGCCCATTTACATTGGTGGTCATTGTAGATGGGAGATCGAACTGTCACTGCTCACAGCTTAAGGAACTCCAGACAATTTCTGGAGGAACCATCGTTGGGAAAGGCCGACATTGACCTAACATTAATATGTCTGTCTTTGCTGAGTGCAAGTAGGTTGGGCTATACACTAGATTCCTAAAAGGTCCCCCCCCCAGAGGTGTAGGAATCTGCTGCTCTCTACTGTCTGAATTTGTAAATGCTTGTAAATATATTATGTATGCACTTCCTGTTGGACAGGGAGAGAAAGATGTCATATTTACCAACCTCTTCCTTTCCTGAATGAACACAGTGAGTGATAAGTACCGATCACTCACGGTGTTCATTCATAACTAAAACATGATAAAAAATAAAAAAAACAAAAAACTTTGTTTACTCTTTTAGTTTCTGAATGAACAGGAGTCTCAGTGCAGCCAAGGACACGGAGAAAGGATTGGGGGATCTATGTCCTCAATTCTTTTCTCTGCCTCAACAGAGATATCAGGGATCTGTTTAGACCCCTGATAGTTCACCAAAAGCCAGCACCCAACAGTGTTGTGAAATAAAGAAATTGTAAGTAATATTTTTTCTAAATTAAGGGCTCATTCACAGGGGTTCGCTGGTTCACGCAGTGTGAATGAACGGTTTGTGTGGCTGGATCCGCCTATTACTCTATTGGGACAGAGCTACAGGTCCTAATTTAACAGGTGTGTAGGTGCTGGGGAGTATTCTGGCCCTGCATGCACACTGTGTTCAAGGCCATACACCTGCACCAACATGCCTGTCAAATTATGACCAACGACTGAGTTTGTACAGCTGCTGTGTCCCCATAGGGTAATGAAGGCTGCTTACAAACAGATCCAGGCACACAATACAAAACGCAGATTCACACAGTACAGGCGACATCGCCCATGTGAATGAGCCCCAAGGCCTCATTCAGACACAGAACTTTATTAACTCAATACAGTTGGATATTTTAGATTTAGCAGGAATTTTATAAGTTATGTTGCGTTTGTGTCTGCTAATAATCATTTTAGTGTATTTTTTGCATAAATATCAGGGCCCTGTGATTTCTAACAGCAGTCCTGATCCAAATCCTTGCGCCAGACAGGAGCACCTCTTCCCTGTCCTTGCTATTATTTCATATGCACAGTGCCAGATAGCTAGGTCTGTGCTACTGTATGTGTGTAGTGGTCACCTTCCATTATATGAGTAGGTGAGGCCGTTTATTGCAATAGAGTTTATATTCAGCTCCTGTTATTCTAGGTAACCCTGTCTTTTCTGGTCTGGAAGTCTATAGTTAGTTTTAGCATATGGCTCGATAACCACCATAGGATGATACAGCCAGGTTAGGCTTCCAGTGGCCACTTCAGGATTGTTAGCTTAGAGATCCGGTGACAAGCTTAGAAACTATTAGAGAGGGACTAAAGCACAGAGTAGATAGGCGGACTCTGAATTCCACTTCCACTCCACAGTTCCTGACGGTGAGAAGCTGCGTTCCAAGCTGGTTGGATAACAGTTGGAGGTTTCCGCCATGTCCGCAGATCCTTTAGGACTCCGACACAAAGACAGAGGCTGCATTATCCTCAGGGGAACCCGCTACTAGACTTTGCTGCAACATTTATCTGAAGGCAACTCTATTAATATCTATATATACAGTATGTGCACAATTCCACCAGGACTCCTATCAGTGCCTTTGCTGATAATACCGTTTGTAAATTGAATGTATGCTTGCATGCAAATGCAAAAATGCAGGTCTGGCACACATATGTAAATGGTCATTTGTACCACACATATGAGGATTTGTATTTATTTACTCAATGCAACATATTTACATTTTACTGAAAAACTAGGTATTATATAGTGTTTCTATGTAATAAAATTAATTTAGGTGTATTTTTTCGTGAAATATTGAGTTTGATAAATGGCTGCCCACTATCGTGTGACACAAAAAATAGCAACAACCACCATTTTAATTTCCAGGGCCTCTGCTTTCAGAGAATATATAATGTTTTGGGGTTCTAAGCAATTTTCTAGCCCCCCCTCCCAAAAAAAATGCTGATTTTAACATGAATGTAAAAAAATGTCAAAATTGCCCCAGTAGACAAGCAGTTAAAATAGGTCAGACTTGGCATCTCCACTATTTGTATCCTGACAGGTCCCTTGTAAAAAGCAAATAGTGAATAGGGTTCCTTGATGGTATAGTACATATGAGCGTATATGTTTTGGATCCTCCACTCTCTTCGTCTATTGCAGTATATGTTTTAGCTATACAGTTATGTCTTATTCATTGGAAATGTTTCATATTACTATTATTGTTTGCATATTCCTAACTCTTTCCATAATTTATTTTGTACAGCGGCATTAGAAAATCATTGCAAACGATTCATTTACAAACGGTAATACCTTTGTACTTTTTACATTTTTTGCTTACTTATACTCACAGCAGCACTCACTGGTTGAATCAACCGTGAGTCGATGATGGAGTCCTCCATTGTTCATGCACAAATTTGCAGCATTTATAGGTTTCCTGAGCATAGTTCGGCGGCTTGTGAATCCTGTTTTATAACATATAATGCAATGGCTGCCAGTGTGTGCACAATTCAGCCAAATTGCCTTGATATATTTGCTAATCTTGCTGTGACAAATCCTTGCCAGAGTAGTGTTGGCTGGAGCAAATGTTATCCAGAATGATTGCAAAATCCTTCACATGGGACAATATCCAGGGTGTATTAAAGAAACTGCAATAGACGTGGAGAGCGGAGGATCTCTGGCACATGTAAGGCTCGCTTTTTCTCAGTGGTGATTGCACAAGGCAATGCTGATGACACAGAGTGATGGCAGCATTATGTTATCAATATTAAAGGGTACCCATCAACCACACACAGATGTGACTCCTCCTAGGAAATGGGCAGGGTACTTAGTTTTTGATATAATGACCGATAAATCTGGCAGCACGGTATCTGGAAGACATGCTTTTATGCCCAGAAACATGGAACAATTAAAAACCGCAGGCAGGAAATTTGGGGGAAAAAATTGTTCCATGAATTTTACTGTCTGTCAAAGCTTAAAATTTCCTGCTATGTTATTTTTCTGTGGGAAAATAAATTTCCCACGACATATAAGAAAATTCCATCCAACAATGAGCTCTCCCCATTAACAGTACCCAGGACACACAAGAGAATTTGTATCCAACAATAAGCCCTCCCCAACAATCAGAAGCCTATCTGAGGGGAATAGATTTGATGCCTGTACCCCTCAATGTATGGGTGCAGCACCAAACAATGAAGGGTCTACGCTTCGTCCATTACAGGTAGTCCCATTCATGTCAACTATAGTGCAGCAGCTGCATGGACAGCCACTGCTCCCAATCTGACATCTGTATGTCCCTGAACTCACACTGTCTACGTTCGGAGGCACTATACCCAGACGGCTGTCAAATTGGAAGCAGCGGATGCATCCCAATTGGCATGAATGGGACTGCCTGCACGAGGATGCATGGACTACCAGTGCATTCCATGTGGCAGCCTTTCCCATGGACTTACGCTTTAGTATACCATGTGAATGAAGCCTAAAACTAGAGCCGCAGTCGTCAAAGGTTTGTAACCAATTATCAACTTGGCCATTTTTACTAAACTACAACAGTTGATTTTTGCATTATTTTTCAGACAAAAGGGCATTCTTTGCAATACAAATCAGTATAACAAAGCATATCAGACCAATGCCAAAGAAATTAGTTTTATAACTATAATGAGGTCTGATCCCTGGCCAGGCGATTGCCATTTCATGTACAGGTATGTAAAAAGAAGACTTTATACAGCTGTAATGAGCACGATACGCAGTTCTATGCACAGTTTTCCACATATCAGGTAACAAAGATTTTCTGTCCATGAGTTATTCAGTATCCCATACATAGTTGCATATTTTATTTTAATGTAGCTCAAATATTTTGCTTCTTCCCGTATGATTTAGGTATGGCTTTGTATAAGCATGTCGAACTCTATTTGCATAGCCCTGGGATATAACATAGCTTTGCTGTGCCATCCACAGTATATCATCCAAAGAGCAATTTATTCACTATCTACCTGCATAGAAAAAAGACTTCCATACAAAAAAGGACATACATGCAAAAAATGGGAGGTATACAAAAGTCCTATAAAACAAATCTCTGCTTTTACATAACAGTGTCAAAATACAAACTTAAAAAGTACTGAGAAGGAAAATAGTAGGTGGATGATCAGCCATCATTGTCCGTGCAGGGTCCAGGGATTTAAACCCCCCTTCTCCCTCTTCTATCTGCAGAACTTCTGGGATGGATCAGAACAATTGCTCTGTGCCAATGCTGATCAATCAGAATTGCTCTGATCCATCCCAGAAATGCTGCAGAAAAAAAAAAAAAAAAAAAAAAAAAAAAGAGGGAGAGGAGTGGAGGTTTTCAATCCGGGGTCAGCTGCATTGGAAACTCACCACCCACCAATGCAGTACAGCAAGGACCATGGAGTGGATGCACAGTGTTAGTTCACCTTTTCATTGTTTCTGAAAAGATGAAAAGTTTAAAATAAATACAAAAAAAACCATTTAAATGTCTAATTGACTGCATTGGTACCTCACTAATAAAATGTAAGCGGTTACCTAAAAGCTAGTTTACACTAGCATCGCCTTTTTCGCTCCAACGTTATGGTGTTTCTTTACCAGCTGTTGAATAGGTCACAGTTGCATGGGTCGCAACAGGCGGTTTAATTCTTGCTGATGCATATGTACACCCTTGTCCAATGTCTTTGCAGCTTAAAGTGGTTGTAATGGAATCTGTGCAGGGTTTACTAATCTCTCTCCAAATCTTTAAGTGTCCTTTCTCTGTGATTAGCATGAGTCCCTTCCTAGAAGTTTTCTAACAGAAGATACATTTGTGTCAAAGGAGGGTGGAGAGCTCAGCAGTTTGTCAATTCAGAGCACAGCTCTTCTGCTGTGTGAAAGGGGGTGTGTTCCCTTCCTCCAATCAGCTCTCACACAGTGTAACTGCAGTCTCTCCACCCCCTCCTCTGTGCTGCTGACAGACAAAGAAAGATTTTTTAACATGATCTGCACAAATGAAAGGCTGTAGAGAGGGGAAGACTGCAGATAAACAAGTAGAACTTTTGTAGGGTGATTTGTTTCATCGTTGTGTATCACCTAAGGCTGTTTATTTCACTGGGTATATGTGAGGGTTTACAACTACTTTTGGGGAAGCAGTTTGGGGTGGGGGTGGTGGAAATGCAGTATATATACAGCTTAACTGCACATTTATACTGCCCTCCAATGGACCGTGTAAACAAGCCCTTAAACTGTCATAAATCCCAACCCTTTCCAGGAAAAAAGATTCACTTTCACCTGATCCAAAAAGAAGAATCTGTTACCAGTGAACACAAGACAAAATGCTTACAGCTTTACTCAACTATATAAGCCATAACACTCATTTAAAATGTAGATTTTATCAGAAAGCAGAGTGCAAGCTAAAACCGAAATGTGTTTTAGTTGATGCTGGAGAAGTAAATCAAATCAAATTTTCCCATAGGGAATCAATACTTTTTGGGTAGACTGTCGCACCTAGTCTTGTTTGCTTTATTATCTACGTCAGAGATTTAAAAAAAAAAAAAAGAAAAAAAGGGAGATCCTCCCCAATCTCCCAGCCACCCAGGCAAAAATTGGGTGTCACACTCCCTCTGCTGGATTTTCCTATAAGGTAAAATAAATAAATACAATCTGTGATTATATGCTGTTTAAATAGTATATCTTTTTTCTATCGCTAAATAAAGAATTTATTTAAAAAAATATATAAACTACAGAACCCAAAATCATGAATGCAGAGCCCTTGCAATCAACTCAGTGGTGCGAATGTAGGATGGAGTTTGAATCTATGACGAGAATATCTTGGAACACAAGTCTTCCACAGATACAAGAAGCCATCAGGTGAAGCCACTGATATCTATCCAACACTAGGGTATCAGTTTTGGTAGGTCTGTACTTAAAGTATCTAAACCCAACACAAAAAACTGAATGTATTGCAACTCGCCAGTCGTTAAATGTGGTGGCTGCATTAGGCTTCTTTTTTTCTTCCTTTACTTTTACTGGTAATTCAGTTCAACAAGGATCACCCAAATTTTGATCATTGTGTTCTGATGGAGATTTGTTCAAACTTATTGGTTGAATGAAAAAATAAAGTCTAAAACTATGAGCTGCCTAAGAGAAATTTGTTTTTGCACTTTAAAGTGGATGTAAACCCAATGTCATCCTTTCTAAACTCCTGCCATAGGGGTTATCTATAAGGATATACATGCCTCCTGCATGTATCTTCACCTGTCAAATGTCTCCCCTCTGTCTATTATGAGAGCCGAAAAACTGCAGATTCTGTGGGTGGGTCTGTTGTCTGGAGCTCTGTGGGTGGAGTCGTGATGTCAGTAGATTCCCCGCCCACCTCTACACTCCCCTTGTCAATATGCATTTTCTCCTGTGTATTTCTTACACTGAACTTCTGCTATGATCTCTAACATCCAGTGAAAAGACAGGAAAGTAACCACATGACTTCAGCATGCCAAAACATGCTAAGGTGTGGAACAGCCAATCCTTGCAGAGCTGCTGAAGAAAGGAGTGGGGGTGGGAATTAAAAAATAATGCATGTCTTGGGGTAGTGAACGAGATATGTAAATAACGTGTCACTCACAGCAAGGGGGAGGATTTGACAAAGTTTTTCTCAGTTTGTCAAGATTTATCTCACTGAACAATAAAAGAGGATTGCACAAAGCTGGATTAACTCTTTGTGGCAAGACTGGGCTCAAATGATAGGAAATCTTATACTCTACATTAGGACATAAAAACAAAAAAAAAAAAAAAAAAAAAAAAAAACCACACACATTTTTCGGGTTTACATCTACTTTCAGCCCTGGTTCAAATGGATGCGATTTAGAATGTCAAATCGCATGCCAAATCGGCGGGAATTGCCGGCAATGGCAGCGTCTGAGTCGGTGCGACGCCGCACCGATTTCCAAAAGTAGCTTCTGTACTATTTTTGGCAATTTCAGGGTGCGATTTCCATTGACATCTGTGCAGAAACCCGCACAGATGTCTCTGAAATCGCCCCCAAAGTCAAGATTGACATGCGGGAACGAGTTTAGCTGAACTCGCATGATTTCATTCCTGTAGTCACTGTGAACCTACTAGGCTAAAGTACATCTAAACCTGAGAACAAAAATATAATATATTCGCTTGCTGACCGCCACACTCATGAGTATGGTGGCAGAGCGGCTCTCCTGTGCCAGATCACGTACCTAGTACGTGATCTGACACTTCCGGGTAGGGTATGATTAGACACAGAACAAGTCGATCAGTGGGTGCCAGCCAATGGATGTCTGCCGGCACCCGCTGATCGGCGAGGAGAGACACAGAACAGAGCTCTGTCTATGTAAACATGGCAGAGGTCCTTTCTGTCAGCAGGGATGTGGTGGATTTTGTTTCCCTTTCAAAGCAGGGTATAATATCCACCACATCCCTTAGTAAAAATGGCACACACAGTACACACAAAAACTGGTTAGGCATAGGCACACATTTAACCCTTTGATCACCCTAGATGTTGAACCCCTTCCCAGCCAGTGTCATTGGTACAGTGACAATGCATATTTTTAGCACTGATCACTGTATAAGCGTCACTGTTTCCCACAAAGTGTCAGATCGTCCGCTGCAATATCACAGTCCCGCTATAAGTTGCTGATCGCCACCATTAAAAAAAAAAAAAAAAAAAAAAAAAAAAAAAAAAAAAAAAAATTCCAGTATATATCCTATAGTTTGTAGACATTAACTTTTGTGCAAACCAATCAATATATGCTTATTGTGATTTTTTTTTTTTTACCAAAAATATATAGCAGAATACATATTGGCCTAAATTTATGAAGAAATTTGATTTTTAAAATTTCTTTATTGGATATGTTTAAATAGCAGAAAGTAAAAAAAATTGTTTTGTTTTTTTTTGTTTTTGTTTTTTTTTAAATTGAAGATTTTTTTTTTTGTTTATAGCACAAAAATAAAAAACCCAGTGGTGATCAAATACCACCAAAAGAAAGCTCTATTTGGGGGGAAAATTACATAAAATTTAATTTATTTACAGCAATTGTCATTTAAAGTAACGCTCTTTTTTTTTTTTTTTTTTTAAGGCTTTTCCCCAGCTTATTTAATCCTGGTGATCCTGCCAATAACACACGTTCAGTCCTATGGTAACAATGCTCATTGTACTAAATCTATAAATGGAGTAGCATTGTCACCCTAGGTCAGTGTTTCTCAACTCCAGTCCACAAGGCGCACCAACAGGTCATGTTTTCAAGATTTCCCTCAGATGAAACAGCTTATTACTAAAGCAATTACGGTAATTACAGTAGTAAGGTAATTACTAAGGCAGTGAAACTGATCAAATCACCTGTGCAAAATAGTGGAAATCCTGAAAACATGACCTGTTGGTGGGCCTTGAGGACTGAAGTTGAGAAAAACTGCCCTAGGCTACTCAATAATGAATACTTCCCGAGGGGATGGGGGATTTTAATGCAATCTACAAAAGAGAAGACATGGCTGATCCCACTGCTCGATATTTCAATCTGGCAGTGCATTGGGGATTTCTGGCAGGTCAACAGATATTTTGCTGTATTTGCAAGGAACGTAAAGAGCTAAGACATGGGGAGATGTAAATGTATTAGAGAAGCATTCTGCCTTTTTTAATGGCATACACCTAAAAAACTGTTTAGATTATAATGATATATGGCATGTCTGGTGGCAGTTCACAAAGTAAGAGATACAGTATATACATAGGTAACCCATTGAAATAATACATTAAAAAAAGTCTCCAATACCATAAATATTTAAGGTATATGTAACCCACCTTGTAAAAAAAAAAAAAAATAATTCAATTTAAAATTAAATGAAAGGCTTTTAAAACATGCATATGTTATTTATAGACATTATATTTATCCCCCCCCCCCACCCCTTATTTTTTAGAAGTGATCACATAACCTCTGTCCTCAGCTGCATAAGGATTTTAAAGAGGTGGGAGAGGAAAAACAGCAGTACACAAATCTTCCCAGCACAAGTCTAATCACTGGAGGACAGCAGTTCTCAGTGCAGCCCGAAAACTGACCATGCTGTGTTCTCCTGCCTGGTCAGTTTTTAATAAGAAGCTAGAGGGACTGGCAGGAACACCAGGGATTTCACCCATAGGAAGCAACACAAAGAGAACAGGATACTTTGACATACAAGTACATGGTACAGCAGGCACATTCCAAGAATCTGAAATGTTGGATTTACATACTCTTTAAATAAATAGCAATTATACAGAAGAAACATGAGGCCACATGACAGAGCAATAACCATGCTAGCTTACAACCTACAGGGGAAAGGATTGAAACATTTAAGTCAGCCATACTTGGCTCGGAAATTCGGCTGGATAAGCAGGGACTGGACGAATTCTACTGATCAACTTCTGTACAACTTCTCTATAGGCTCTCCGCCGCTTGATCAGCGCTGCCCGCTGAAAACTCATTTGTGGGCTGCCTTAGTAAAGGAATGAGTAAGTTGTATAGAAGAATCAATTGTTGACGACATCATCTGTCGCTCCGTGCAGTGCTCTGCCTCTCAGGGAGAAACACAGAGGCAGAGACTGCATGGTGGCTAAAGCCCCCTCCCCTTCACTGAAGATGAAAGTCAGCTGATGAGCTGACAGCCAGTACAGTGCAGGGGGAGGGGCTCGAGGAGACCCGACATGAGGAGAGGCTTCACTGGAGGCACCGGAAGGGGGAAACAAAACACACTGAGGGGGAGGGGGAATCAACCGACACAGAGCAGGTAAGTGCCAGTGTCACTAATCCGATCCCTCCACTACCAGCACCCCTCTGTCTGATCCCACCATCCGTCTGCCTGAACCCTCTGATCACACCACCCCTCTGCCCTTGATCCCACCATCCATCTGCCTGATCCCACTATCCCTCAGCCTGATCCCTCTGCCTCTGATCCCACCATCCGTCTGCCTGATCCCATCTATCTCTCTGCCCCTGATCCCACCATCTATCTGCCTCTGATCCCACTTCCTCTGATCCCACCATCCGTCTGCCTGATCCCATCTATCCCTCTGCCTCTGATCCCACCACCCCTCTGCCTGATCCCATCTATCCCCCTGCCTGATCTCACCATCCATCTGCCTCTGATCCCACCACCCCTCTGCCTGATCCCATCCATCCCTCTGTGTGATATAAAGTGACAAGGAATAGCCACAAAGTGCCAACAACTTTCTAATGTGAGTGGGCATTATTATATCTACCTGCATTTATCCCTGTTATTAAGCACATCACGCTATGCTCTATCTTATGTTTTTTCCGATTACGATTGCCTAAAAGTTTTCTGAGAATAAGGAACAATCAACTCTTACATTGCTGGCTACAGGGAACCCCACTGCCATCTATCCCTCTGCCTCGGATCCCAGCCAGCCCTCTGCCACTGGAGAAAAATGGAGTTCTGACTGCTTGAATGTTTGGATAAAAAGGTTTTTAACCAAGCGCACTTACTAGCGTAGTAATCGTGATGGATCGTGGAATTGAATCGTGGACAGGAAAATGGCAATCAAATCAAATTGTGAGACCAGTGAAGATGCGCACCCCTACTGTTGGGGGGTACTTGAGGACTGGAATTGAGAAACATTGGTCTAGACAAGTGTTCTCCAAACAATGGCCCTCCAGTTGTTCAGGAACTACAATTACCATCATACCTAGTCATGTCTGTAAATGTCAGAGTTTTACATTGATCAGAACTAGATTAATGACGTACATTAAGGGGTGGGGGTGGGGGGCTGTTTAAATTAATTAAAAAAAAAAATTTAACAAAAAGCAAACCCTGACGGTTTCTTGTAGAAATGGGGTGGAGACGGGGAAGTGGCTATAGAGGGCGAAGGTCCGCTTTAAGAAAAGTGGCCCAAGGAGGAATGCGTGGTCACACTCTCCATCTCTTCTAATCAGAGAACGCTTTGCATTCATTCAGAAAATGAATGAAGGGTGGTTCTTCTCACCACAGCCAGTGATCAAGTGGCTATAAATGCCTCTACTGTCAGCTTCCTCAAACCACTCTGCTACCTGGCTAAGTTCTTGCTGTGTTAGAGCCTGCACATTGCAAAGTCGTGTGCCTGTATTTCTCTCCAGGTCTCCGCTGTAATGATCTCAGACTTTCAGTCACAGTGCTTTTCAGAGGGCATTTGACAGACAGAGGAGTTGTTATATTGCCTCTTCATTGCCTGATTTAACCCTATAATACTTCACTACAATCCCATGCATTGCACGCGGTTACTGCACTGCCCCATTAAACTTCACGGGGGAGTTTGACAAGCAGTGCTACCGGTCAAACTCTGCAGCCCAAGTTAAAAATGCTGTGGCTGCAAAGCATCGTAGCTGTAGCATGTCAACAGCCTTATCTGGCTGTTATTTTACAGTTTGGATGGGTGGATGGTAAAACTGCAGCCACCTGTTTCAATTACCCCCCACCCCCACCCCCCGGCCTCTTATCTGAAAGAGACCCATTTCATGAGCAGTTGTACCTACTATTTGTAGTTCCGGGTGTTTGTTTTCTACATGTTTACATACACAATACATCCAAAATTTAAGTCTTGGTGCCGAGCGCACGCAAACATGCGGCCTCTTGGCCGCTGGGCCTTGACGTCGAGCAGCCGCATATTTGCATGCAATGGCACCAACAGTGCTGTGCCGATAGCGCATGCACTGCGCGCTCCCGGTACAGTGACCGGCGGCTCATGGAAAACTTCTGGTCGCTGCTTGCGGTCGGGAGTTTTCAGATCATGTGACAGCCAATCACAGCAGTCACATAGCCATAAGCCCCCCCCCCCCCCCCCAGCAAAGGCAAAGCTAACCCCTTAAAGGGGCTGGCGGCAGCTGGAGCCAAGGGGTTAATACTGAGCACAATGAAGTTCAGCCCTCCACAACAGTCCCAGTTCCTCATGGGACCCCCTCGGGAGAAGTAATTGCCCACCCCTGATCTGAATGGATGCAGGTGCTGTTCAGCTGACAATTTTCTTCTTGGCTCCTTCCATTCTTCAATCAAGGGATGTCTGGCAGGTAGCAGTTGAACTCACTTAGACAGGAGCAGATTCTAAGGCGGCTGACTGCTATAGTAAAACCTGCATATGCCTTATCATTATAAGGCACACGTGAGTGGATTGAAGTTTGCTTTGGTATCCTAACTATTGCACAATGATTGGTTTTTTCTCTTATCTGCCTGTTAAATGAGATCTGTTTATGATTCTCACATTGGTTGTGAACAGAAGCAAAAGAAACATTGTTACTATAAATGTCAATGAGCACCTTAATTAAGCAAGTGTTTTTAAACAGCTTTGCTAGTGGGACTGGATCAAAGCTCTATACCAATCGGATTCTACACTTGTATAATTGAACCTTCTGAATACATCCCTATATATTTATTTTTATGTTGATTTTTTAGGTGGATTTTTTAGGTGGATTTTTTTACACATTTGATGGCACTAATTTTTTTATAATTTTACACTATTTTGATTGCTGGATTTTTTAGGAATTTTTACTCACCGCTGGATTTATTTGAGTATTTATATTTATTTATTTATATTTATTCATATATATTCATTTTTATGCACATTGTGAAGCGCTTCAAATATCATTATTTAGCCAATAGCTTTTATCTCTTAATTTATTCTGAGCATGCGTGGCACTTTGTGCGTCGGATTTGTGTACACACGATCGGAATTTCCGACAACGGATTTTGTTGTTGGAAAATTTTATAGCAAGCTCTCAAACTTTGTGTGTCGGAAATTCCTATGGAAAATGTGTGATGGAGCCCACACACGGTCGGAATTTCCGACAACAAGGTCCTATCACACATTTTCCATCGGAAAATCCTATCGTGTGTACAGGGCATAAGTATAACATTTTATTTAAAAAAATGAAATGCAAAGCTTTACAATCACTATAATTGCAGACCTGCATGCCTGCTAAAGTGCAATGCTTAGCTCTGCAGGTCAGAAACATGCACGATTTCACACGTGTTCCCCACATGCAGAGATGTGAACCTGGGCTAAGACCGTTGTCACCAGAACAGATGTCCAATTTAAAAGGTTTTCACTCACCTCTTGTTTCGATGGCAACTAACATTTTGCCTTTGCCATCACTTACCATCAATGTTCATCAGGACACAGAGAGGAAGAATCCCCAGGGACACAGATGGCCATAAAAAAACCTGACAGATCTTCTAACACTTCCTCACTCGATCCAAAACAAAAAAATAATATGGTTTTGGCTATACGTGCATTTTAAACCTCTCATAGCAAACAACCACAACTGCCCGTGTTAGTGTGAATCTCAAGCCTCTAGCAAGGCAGGAGCAGGAAATGTAAAATTGGCCTCTAAGGGATGGTTGACATTTTTCACCAACGTGTTAAGAAAAAATAAATAAATAAATCAATCATGTAAATTTAGGTTGTAAATTGTGTTTACTATCAGATTCTTTTGATAAGTATTCAGTATATCTATTGGCTACCCTTATAACCATGAATATTGATCCCAGATAGAGTTTAGCTGTGTTTATTCTCGCTGCCGGTGACAACATAAACTGAAAGCTGTTTTATAAACAGAGGAAACCAACATTAGCACAACTCTCACAGTCATGTTAGATTTACTTT
Source organism: Aquarana catesbeiana (assembly GCF_042186555.1). Taxonomy (NCBI): domain Eukaryota; kingdom Metazoa; phylum Chordata; class Amphibia; order Anura; family Ranidae; genus Aquarana; species Aquarana catesbeiana. The sequence continues at coordinate 244,764,476 of NC_133324.1, read as the reverse complement.
CACATAAAATTATTTTCCTGGTCAGACAACCTGCTACCTTCTTGTATGATGTCATCACTGCGCAGACACAGTGCACCCAGCACAGACAACATTACCTACCACCGATTACCAGATCAACAATTCATTTATTGATAAATCTGAACATCGCAGATCTATGATATTCCTGGATTTCATTCATTTCCGATTATGTATATTCAAACGAGTAAAAAAAAAATATGCAAGGCATTAAGACAATTAATTTCTTTTTATTCGATTATGACATTTTACAATTAAAAATTTCCATCTAGTATCTGCCTACTGTATAATGAACCCTTTAAAGCAAAAGTAAAGGCAAACATTTTTTTTTGGATAGAGTAAGGGAGGGTTATAACCCCTGCCAGTTTTTTTTTTTTGTTAATTGGCCATCTTTGTCCCATTGGGGAAATTTCCCTTGACTTCCTGTCACAAAACCAAAACTGGAATACTGGGCTACTAAGCACTGTCTCTACCTGCCCTGTTTGACTCCATGCTGCATACACCAAATGTGTATTGCCCGCTGCATTGCCTTCTGTATTGAAATTGTACTGTCCCCCTTTATATTGTAAAGCGCTGCGTAAACTGTTGGCTTTATATAAATACTATATAGTAATAAATAGTTAATGTTAAGTCGGGGACACGAGGGATGAAAATCGTCAGAAAATGGTTGGTTTGGCAGGAACCGGACAACTTTCGGCCCGTGTGTACAGCTCCTCATCCAACAGAAGCTGGTCTCATGACTGGCTTCTGTCGAATGAGCAAGCTGGAAAACCAGCATCCAATCAGCTGATCACTGTGTACTGGGGGAGCAGTCCCCCTGTCAGAACACAATAGCTCAGTGGGGGAGATTGCCACAATAACATCGGATGCATCAATATGGAGATCCGTAATAGGGATGCACCGATACCATTTTTTTTTTTTTTTTACAACGAGTATGAGTACCGATACTTTTTTTTTTTTAGTACTCGCCGATACCAATTACCGATACCTACCGCAACTGTTTTGTTTACACTTCAGCTGTCAGCAATGGTACAAAGCATTGAAAAGTAATTTACAACAATAAGGTCCACACTACAGAAGCCATTGCAGACCAGTTTCAAAAGTATTACACTACGCTTTACAACCTCTCACACCCAATTTTCACGAAAATTCTCTCCCTCCAGCTCATGGATCTGATCCCGCAATTGATCCACTCCGACCAAGTGGGATTTGTTCCCATGAGGGAGGCATGGGACAACACAACCAAAGCAATCAGCCTAATTTACGCAGCACGAAAACGGAAAACTCTGATAGTGCTCCTGACGATGGACGCTGAGAAAGCGTTCGACAGGGCGAGTTGGCCCTTTCTTTTTGAAACCCTTCGGAGCATAGGTCTAAGAGAGCGAATGATGAACTGGTTGCAAGCAATCTATTCCTGCCCATCTGCACAGGTTAAAAGTTAATGGTCATCTATCATTATCTTTTCCGATAACAAATGGGACAAGACAGGGGTGTCCCCTATCGCCTCTGATATTTATTCTGACACTCAAACCCTTTCTGAGATTCATTAGGGATAACCCAAATATTTCGGGGCTTAGATTAAATGCCACCCTTTCCCCAAAAATAGCGGCATTTGCGGATGATCTGTTATTCTTCTTGACCAGTCCATTGGTGTCCATCCCAAATCTGCTTGCGGAACTGAAAACATATGAAAAGCTGTCATTCTTCCGCAATAATTACCAGAAATCTGAGGCATTGGAGGTCACACTGCCAACATCCCTAACTGCGCTGATTAGAGTGGATTTCCCCTTTAAATGGGCCTCCTCCCACATTAAATACCTAGGCATACTTCTGCCCAACAGAATAGAAGATATTTTCCCTCTCAACGACTATAAAAAAAAAGGACCTACAGTCCTGGCAGAATGGGATGTTCTTTTGGTTCGGAAGGTGTGGCATAGTAAAAATGAACATCATGCCTCGGAAACTATACTCAGATACTATACCACTTCCAGGCACTCCCTATCCGAATTCCTGCCTCTTTCCTCAAAACGGTTAACAGTACCTTTATCAGGTTTGTCTGGGCCCAAAAACCCCCTCGCTTGGCCCAGACCACTCCAAGTTGAGGAGAGGTATTGCATTGCCAGATGTTAACCTCTACCTGATGGCTTGCCACCTGACTGGGGTTCTGGACCGGTGTCGTCACGAAGCCCAAAAGCAGTGGGTACAAATAGAAAACACCCTAACAAAGACCAGGTTGGATTCGCTGCCTTGGTGCCAAAAGCCCCTGCCAAACCGAATAACACACCACCCTACGGTGGGAGAAACGTGGCAAACAGCCCACAAAGCTTTCCGCGACTTCTTGGTCGCACCGCTTCCATCTCCGCTCACTCCCATTGTCGGAATTCCGGCCCTTGTCCCGGGACTCGAGGACTCTAGATTCCTAGAGTTGATGGAGGTCGAAAGATCACAGGTGAGAAACTTCCTTATCAATGGTCAGTGGAAAAACAGGCAACAAATCACGGACGATCGAGCCCTGGTGGGACTGTCGTTCTGGAAAAAGATACAGTTAGCCCATTTCATTGGCTCCCTGCCTGACGCGAGGGGCTTTTGGGAGGCAATTAACCTCCTATGAACAGTTGAGCCAGGAACGAACTCTGTTGAAACAGGCTATTTCCCAGACCTACCAACTACTAACAGCTCCACCCCCAGACTTCAGACTTCCCTACATAAACAGGTGGGAATGTGACCAGGGATTGCAATTCACAGAGAAACAAATACGTTGGCTCTTCCTTTTCGCCCATAAAACTTCTATTTGTGCCAGAGACCAGGAAGCGGGATACAAGCTACTATCCCGGTGGTACTATCCCCCGGAAAGACTACACAAGATGTTCCCCCAGAGCTTGGACCTTTGTTGGAGATGTGGGGAGGAACTCGGTTCGCTCCTGCATGTCTTCTGTTCCTGTAGAGCCCTCCGGCCTTTTTGGACGAAAGTGCACCGCATAGTTAAAAACTTTACAGACCGAGAGGTGCCAGAGACACCTGAATTCTTCCTTCTTCACCATCACAAGATCCCCACTAAAGCCTACAGGAAATCCATTATCCCTCTCCTGCTTACAGCAGCGAAGAGCTGCATCCCCTTGTTTTGGAAGCAGACACAGCTCCCATCGGTGGCCGTATTGTTGAAAAAAGTTTCAGAGATAAAGGCAATGGAAGATTTGGTGGCCACAGAGAAAGGCCTTAGTGAGCAATTTTCAAAAAAATGGTTTTACTGGCACAAATTCGTCTATATTTTTAGTGCTATGATGTTCTTCTCACCCCCGGAGGGGGTGGGTGAGGCTGGATACAGACACGGACATCCTCCCCGAGCCTTCTTCCCTCATGGAGGGGAGACCCCCCCCCATCTCTCATTCTCCCCTGTCCTACTCTGTTTCTCTACCTAAGCTACTAATCTTCTTTTAATTATTTTGGGTCGTTTGACCCCAGGACCACTGTGTTCCCCGTTATTTTTTCTCTTTTTTACTTAAAAATATGGTGACTGCTGTTTAAAGGTGGACATGTGGAATGCAGAGCCTCCCTATTCTTCTACAACTTGATGATAACTCACAGGGGGTGTAAGTTTACTGTAGGATTACACTGTTTGTATTATTGAATGCCCTTGGGGCGTCTACAGTTATTTCTTTATTTCTGCACATTTCATTGGGAATTTAACTGTGTTTTGGGTATGCCTTTCTAAAAATAAAGAATTTAAAAAAAAAAAAAAGAAAAGTCATTTACAAATGAAATAAATTGATTTTTTTTTTTTAATTTTGCACTTTTTTAATGTGAATTGTGTAAATATATGTTAATATATCTCACTAACAAAGCAAACACAAAAAAAAAAAAGTTTTAATTGTTTATAAAATAGACATACAAAAAAAAAGCAGGAAAATAATAATTAAATTTAGGAGAATAGGGAGTTAATTAAGGCCGATTAGAGTAAATTAGGGGTTAATAAGAGGTTAAACATAGGAACATTTGTTCATCCCCACTGACAGGTCAAAGAACCGAGCCTTTCAGGTATCGGTGCATTTGCACGAGTACCGATACTTATACTCGGGATCAGCACCGATACTAGTATCAGTGCAACCCTAATCCGTAAATTTTCTTTTTTTACTGTATGTACCCAGTATTAGGCTTAAATTACAGAGTAGGTGGGGGGGCGTGGCCGGATGTGATCAAGGCAACAAGCGTTTCTTAGAGGCTCCGCTTATCCTGAGAAAATCCGTCTATTTGGAGCATTCCTTTTGCTAATCCAACCTGATTATCGGGTGGGGGAAGCAGGCAGGAGCAAAAAGATGCCTTCCGCGTCCGCAAAAAAGCAGCAGAAAGCCGAATACGATCAACGCCATACCCGCTCTAAGAAGGACGGAACGAAAGACCCCGCCCCCGCCATCTTGCCAGCACGGACCTCGGCAAAGCGCGCCACGCTGACTTCAGGAAAGATGGCGTCGGAAAGAGAAGCTGCGGAGATGGAACTCACTGAGGACCAAACGGAGGAGTCTCAGGGGGCTGTGGACACAGATGCCATAATCCGGCCGATCCTAGAAGCCATAAACACCAGTAAGTCGGAACTTATGGGAAGGATAGACCACCTATCCTCTGAATGTACCTTAATAAGGCATGATCTAGACAAGATCCGGGGGCGGCTCACCACGGTGGAAACGAGGGTCTCTGATGTGGAAGATGTCACACACTCTCAGGGGGCAAACATAGCTGAACTGAAGGATATGGTGCTCTCCTTGCAGCGTAGAGCCATAGATGCAGAAGACCGGCAGAGGAGGAATAATATTAGAGTGGTAGGCCTACCTGAAGGGGCAGAAGGAGACAAGCCTGTTCTATTTGCTGAAAGTTTTTTCAAACAACTCCTGTCACTGAGAGATTTACCCCCCACCTATGTGGTTGAGAGAGCACATAGAGTACCAACAGGACGCAGACCGCCGGGAGCATACCCTAGACCCCTGTTGGTTCGGTTTCTGAACTATAGAGACCGGGATATGATTTTAGCCAAGTCCAGACAAGTTCCAGAGCTGAAATATGAAAATGCAAGAGTGATGTTCTTTCCGGATTTTTCGGCGGCCACACAGCAACAACGCAGATCTTTCAATGACATACGCAAAAGATTGAGAGACAAAGAGATCCAATACAGTATGTTATACCCGAGCAAGCTCAGGATCCAACATAAGGGAAGCGTGAAATTCTTTGAAGATCCTGGAGAGGCCAGTGACTGGCTAGACAAGGAACTCTCCTAATCATACAGAGAACTGAATTCAATCCTACCTGAACTGCAAGTTGCACCTGTTGTGCGTTATTTTGTGGCACGAGTTATCACCCTAACTATCCAGCAAACTGGGTAATACAGAGCAAGATGAATCACAAACATCCCGGCATATATGATGACAGATCCCAAAGGTATATTTTCTTACCCTGGAGTCCCTCTAAGGTGAGCCTAGATCCAGCCTGATAAAAGACCTGTGGGACAAACATCACGAGGTGAACAAGGACCGAATGCTGGTGTGACGGAGAAATCTGGGGAAACAGCCTATGTTAACCGCCATTATGCACTGAAGGAGGATGATACCAAGGAAGATCTCTACATTGCTGTAAGGAAGGAAGGCTCTGTCCCCACCTTATGCTGAGGTACTTTAATTTTTTTTGTATGCTAAAGTTATTTTTCTATTTTTATTTTGCTTTTTTGGATGCTCCAAAATTCTCTTGAAAGGGAGCGAAGAGGAAACAGGAAGATCAGTCACAGAGTTGCAGAACTGTCGATCGCAACGACCAGATTCCACAAGAAGTTTTTCTGTTGTTTTTTTGGGATGAAGCTACACACCAGAACTGTTTTTGAGTTCAGATGGGGACTTTTTTCTGGTATAATAGCAGGGGGGGAAGGTTTTTCTGTCACAGCCCAAGGGTATGAGTTGTCAAAATGGTATAGAGAGCTCTTGATGTTTACGAGTATGAAAGCACCGTTGGGGGGAGAAGTTTGGGTCCCCTGATGTTCCCCAAGATTAGATCTGTGCAGAGAGAAAAATATGACAGATAAAATTAATATTGTGTCCTGGAACGTCAGGGGACTCAACAACAAGTTCAAGAGGGCCTCAGTCTTTCAGTACTTGAAACATCACAGACCTCACATAGTGGTTCTACAAGAAACCCACCTAGAGGGTAGTAAAGTGTTGGCCTTACGCAAAAGGTGGATCCAAAGAGCGGTTCACTCCACATATTCCACGTTTGCGAGAGGGGTGTCAATTCTCATTAGCAGATCTATTTCTTGTACCATTCACCATATAGTTACTGATCCAGGGGGCAGGTACGCAGCAGTGATTATAGACATTTTCAACAGTCAAATGTTGTTGATAGCAGTATATGTACCTCCACCCTTCCAGGTTCAAATTCTCTACGACATGGTAACAAGACTGGCACAATTTTTGCACCTGCCCATGGTGGTGTTGGGGGATTTCAATGCTGTGCTAGATGCGGCCTTGGACTCCTCCAACCCAAGCAGGGCAAGCTCGGGGGACCTAAAGAGTTGGGCCTCCACAGTCGGAGTGGAGGAGTTGTGGCGATGGAAACATCCAGCAGAAAGATGTTTTTCCCACATATCAACAGCACATGGTTCCTCAGCGAGAATAGACTTGGCTTTTGGTAACAACATCATGTTACGGTATGTGTCTAGTATAGAATACCTGGCTGGGGGCCTGTCGGATCACAACCCCCTCCTTCTCACCATGACCGTTAAGCGGGGGGGAGGAGGGGGGTCCTGGCGCCTATCTCCCGAGTGGTTGCAAAACGAACAGGTCGCGGCTCAGCTGGAGGAGGTGACAAAAAACTATTGGCAATCCAATGTTGATACGGCAGAGCCTCCAGTGGTTTGGGATGCCTTTAAGGCGGTAGTCAGGGGGGAATCCATATCGGCTATTAAGACGGCCAGGGTAAACGAAAATGAGGAATATAATAATATACAACAGGAAGAGAATGACAGGGCCAGGGCTTATGCGGAAACCCCTTCAAAAGAATTGTATGAATCCCTACTAGAGGTCAGAAGACGTCTGTCATTGCAGGTTAAAGGTCAGACAAAAATAGAGGAAACTCAAAGGGCACATAAAATTTTTGCAGAGGGAGACAAAAATGGCAAGCTCCTGGCCATGCTAGTGGCGGATTACTCTCCGCTGGCTCACATTCCGGTTATTAAAGATAGGAATGGGATATTGGTCGGTGATCCGGTACTTATTATGCAGGAGTTTGTGGATTTTTTTTCATCGCTGTATTCTCCCACTCCTCCATATGACAGAGAGGAGTTGGACAATGTAATGCGAAACCTACCGATACCCAGTTTATCGGAGGAGGACTGCAATATATTGGAGGCCAAAATAACAATAAAGGAAATAGAGGCTGCAATGTGTGCATTCCCTCCCAATAAGGCGCCGGGACCGGATGGTATACCCGCAGACTTCTATAGGGCGAACATTGAACAACTAGCCAATAGGTTCAATTGGTTATTGGAACATTGTCTAGAGCACTCCTCCTTACCTGACTCTATGATGGAAGCATATATGATTCTCCTGCCAAAACCTGGGAAAGACTTGACAGAATGCGCATCGTACCGCCCCATCGCCCTACTAAATACCGACTTAAAAATTTTAACCAAAGTCCTAGCAACGAGATTGGCCCAGGTTATACAGACTATAGTTAATATAGATCAAACTGGCTTCATGCCAGGAAAATCGACAGACACAAATCTTAGAAGACTGTTTACTCATTTACAACTCCCCCCCACAGACTCTGAATCTAAAATAATAGTATCCCCTGATATAGCTAAGGCCTTCGATTCGGTAGATTGGCACTTTATGAGTAAGGTATTGGAGGTCATGGGATTTGGACCGCAATTTAGGAAGTGGGTCTCACTGCTCTATAGTAACCCCAAGGTGGCGATCCGCATGGGCGGGAGAGTGTCTCCGTTTTTTGAGATAGGAAGGGGCACAAGGCAGGGGTGCCCTCTGTCCCCCTTCCTTTTTGCCCTAGTAATAGAACCATTGGCCATTGCCTTGAGGGTATCCGGGAGGGTACAGGATATCAAAGTAGGCACTATCCACGAAACAGTTGCACTTTACGCGGATGATATGCTCTTGTTTCTATCAGACCCGAAAAACTCATTACCAGTAGTATTGGAAATCTTGGACGATTTTGCCAGGTTTTCCGGGCTACAAGTGAACTGGAACAAGTCTTCAATACTCCCTTTAGATGATAGAGCAAGGAATGGGGTTGACCCGGATCTGCCACTACAATGGGTAACTACTATGAAATATCTGGGGGTAAAGATCACAGCAAAAATAGATGATTACATCTCCCTTAATATTCTCCCACTGATAGCATTTCTCAAACAAAAGACACAGGCATGGTCCAGACTTCCACTGTCCTTGATAGGCAGGATCAGCCTACTCAAAATGAAGGTCCTGCCTGTGATTTTATATTTTTTGAGACATGCTCCAGTGTGGATCCCAAAATCCTTTTTTCGTCAACTGGACGGTATTGTGAGCTCCTTTTTATGGGCTCCAAAGCCGCCCAGGATTGGGATTAAGGTACTCCAGGAACCAGGAGACGGGGGGGGTTTGGCTCTGCCGGATTGGCACAAGTACTATCTGGCAGGGCAGATGGTTTTTGCTCGTAGATGGCTGACCATAGATGAAGGGGATGCAGCTACGGTGTTGGAAGCTGCACACCTTGGGGCTTACGAAAGCCTGCGTATGGCACTATTTAGGGGGCTTAAGTCTGAGTTGCCACTGACTACAACCATGAAGGCCACGATAAAAGCTTGGGAGATGGCGGTTCATTTGGCATCCCCGAGCTTTCTGGGCCATTCACCCACAACTCCGCTGTGGATGAATCCTATGCTACAGCACTTCTATAATTTACCTGATCCCATGATATGGGCAATTAAAGGGATTAAGACACTAGGTGACATAACAGCCCTCGGCGATCTTCTGACATTTCCCCAGCTAAAGGCAAGACACAACTTGGAAAATGCCTATCTATTCCGTTACTTACAACTTCGGCATGCTTATCAGTCACAATTCAAGGTCCGTAAAGTAGAATCTTTTCCGTCCACTCTTGAGTCAATGTTATCGGAGGAGGCTCTGGACAAACCCCTCTCCAAATCTTATAAAGAATTTTTCAAAACTACACCAAAAGCTGTAGCAAAGACCAGAAGTAAATGGGAAATGGAAGTCCCTGAGCTTCAGGGAGAGGACTGGGAGGAAGTATGGGATCAACCGTTCAAACATCTGGTGTCGGCCAGGGATAGGTTGATTCAATTCAAATTCCTTCACAGGAGTTACTATACTCCGGCAAGATTAAGAAAGATTTTTGGACAGGCATCGGATGAGTGCTGGAGATGCACCTTCTCCCCGGCTGATGCTAGCCACATTTTCTGGGACTGTCCACTAATAAAGGGATATTGGGGGGAGGTCCTTTCATGTATTTCGGACCTTCTCGCAATACCTATTCCATTAAACATCAAGGTGTGTCTGTTGGGTTTAGTACAGGAGGTGGTACAGACCAGAGCATTAAGAACATTACTTACTATCCTGCTCTTCTACGCAAAAAAGGCCATCCTACTAAAATGGAAAGATTCTCAAGCACCAAATGTCGCTTTTTGGAAGAAGTTGGTAAATAATATGATGCCCTTTTACAAATATACATATCAAGCTAGAGGATGTAAAAATAAATTTGTCAAGGTATGGCAGGCATGGTATGGAGATGAGAGTACAATAGGGTGAACGTATGATTATACTGTCTAAATGAGGGCTGGCTGATGGTAAATTATCGTTAAGAGGAAACATTATTCAAAGCAGGAATAAGTGAAAATAAATAGAAGATGATGGACTGGGGGAAATATAATGTGTAAACAACTCTGACTCGGCGGTGTAATAACTTCATGCCATAAGAGACTTAGGAATACTTGATTACCATTAATAGAATTGGGCTGTGACAGGGGGGGGGGGGGGGGGGAGGTACTCAGGGAGGGAGGGGGGGGAGGGAGTTAAGGGTAAGAGGTATTGCTGGGCCCTGCGTGGTCAAATCTGGGCCCTGCCATGTTGGCGGCCCAGTAGTTACTGTATAAATGAAAATTTCAATAAAAAGAATTTTAAAAAAAAAAATTACAGAGTAGGTTTCCAATCAGACCTCTGCCTTCAAAGGATTCCTCCTGAAAGTCACTATATCATATAGGATGAAACATCTCTTAGAAAAATAGTGTAGCTAGAACCCAAGTCAGGCAGCAATGATGACATATGGATGGGAACCACAAAAGCTATACAGAGAGGAAAAAAAAACAAAAAAAAAACAAAAACGGATGCCATGTTTCCTCTTACTTCTTACTTACTTCTGCCTATAGTGAGCATACTGTATACAGGAGAGGAAAATTGCATGGCCCACTTGCTAATGTAATATTTAACCAGGAGTTGGCCAATTAATCTCATTTGCATCAACAAGTCATTGTGCTGCCGAGATGATTGTCAGAAAATGGGTAAATCTCTAAAGAAGGCCAAATACCATAAGATCTTTCGTTCAGGCCAGCAAACAGAGAAATCCACTGCTCTCCCATCCATGCAAAACAGTGTGGATGGAGGAATCTGCACTGCCAACTGACTATTGTATTCAGCAACCAGCTGGACCTTGCAGGAGAAGGGAAGATGTTGGGCAGGAGGGTGCCATCAGCACCCAAGGAGCAAATTTCTGGTTCACCAGGAATGAGTAGATGAGTGACCTCAAGAACCAGGATCTGGTATTGGACAGAATATTACTTGTTATAGAGATTTGGATTGTAACGGTACTTGTTAGTGTGAAATTTAGCCGGCCCTGCTGAGTTGTGCAGTGGGCGTGCATAGAAAATAATTCATGTCATACAATGGAGAAAAGTGTTTGCTGCTTATAATGACTGGAACACTGTACTATCTGGCCCTGTAGCCAAAACAGGAAGTGAGTGGTAATCCCTCTAAACAGTGAGGGAATCCCAGCATATCACCAGGGTGACCAGAACTAGTGTTCCCACTCAAAGATTTCCCCGCCATTACTGTTCTGGGGACAACTCAAAATTTGGGTATTTTCATTTACTTTCACTTTCTGTGATAATGATAAACAGGACAAATAGAGGGTGAATCTCCCAGGGACACCGACTACCCCCTCTCCAGTCTGTACAAAAAAAAAAAAAAAAAAATTGCCTTTAGTTATACTTCAAAGCAGGGGTCTCCAAACTGTGGGCTGGATGTAGCCCTTTGCTTGCCTTTATCTGGCCCTCGGGGAACAATTCCTTCCACTGATACGAGGCACTAATTCTCCCACTGACACCAGTGATGGGACATTATTCATCCCACTGACCACCAAGCCTATTGCATTGTTTACTCCCACTGATGCCAAAGCATTTTCTGCTCCCACTGACCACAGTCTGGCCCCCCCCAAAGTTTGAAGGGCAGTAAACTGACCCTTTGTAAATGATTTAAAGCAGAGGTCTCCAAACTTTTGAAACAAACCCATAAACAAAAACTAAACATATTGCCAGTCCTTGGTTGAGCTGCCTGCATTAGTTTTCTTTTTTCAAGCTCTTTTCTATTTGGAGAATCTCCTAGTAACATCATTCTAATCTTAGCAGGGTGGATATAAACCAATGATTTTTTTAAAGGAAAAGAACATAAAATATATATATATATATATAATTTTATTTCATTCAGATTTTTTTGATTTAGATAGATTTTTTTTGATTTTACCAAATTTATTTTAATAAAATGCTTTTGTGGTATAAATCCATGTAAAACGGGTAGGCAATCTTTTGAGCATAGTGTGCTGAAAAATGTTTTCAAAGAAGTTGAGTGTGGCGATTTTATAACAAAAAAAATGTCAAGTTCACACTGTCAATCACGAAAAGGATTTTTTATAAAGTAAATGCTGTAAACTACCGTACTTGGGTAGTGAGAAATGAACATCCTGCACTCTCACACCTCAGATCAGCCCCAATTCATGCACCTTCACACCTCACCGTCCCCCCTGCACATCTGCCCCGCCACTGTAGCCCCCTGCTCATCTGCCCCGCCACTGTAACCCCCTGCTCATCTGCCCCGCCACTGTAACCCCCTGCTCATCTGCCCCGCCACTTTAACCCCCTGCACATCTGCCCCGCCACTGTACATCTGCCCTACCATTGTTCCCCCCTGCCCATCTGCCCCGCCACTGTAACCCCCTGCCCATCTGCCCCGCCACTGTAACCCCCTGCCCATCTGCCCCGCCACTGTAACCCCCTGCCCATCTGCCCCGCCACTGTAACCCCCTGCCCATCTGCCCCGCCACTGTACATCTGCCCTACCACTGTACATCTGCCCCACCTCTGTACCCCCCTGCCCATCTGCCCCACCTCTGTACCCCCCTGCCCATCTGCCCCACCTCTGTACCCCCCTGCCCATCTGCCCCACCTCTGTACCCCCCTGCCCATCTGCCCCACCTCTGTACCCCCCTGCCCATCTGCCCCACCTCTGTACCCCCCTGCCCATCTGCCCCACCTCTGTACCCCCCTGCCCATCTGCCCCACCTCTGTACCCCCCTGCCCATCTGCCCCACCTCTGTACCCCCCTGCCCATCTGCCCCACCTCTGTACCCCCCTGCCCATCTGCCCCACCTCTGTACCCCCCTGCCCATCTGCCCCACCTCTGTACCCCCCTGCCCATCTGCCCCACCTCTGTACCCCCCTGCCCATCTGCCCCACCTCTGTACCCCCCTGCACATCTGCCCCACCACTTTAACCACCTGTACATCTGCCCCACCAGTGTACCATCCTGATCTTCTGTCCCACCAATGTCCCCCCCTTCTCATCTGCTCCACCACTGTACCTCCATGCACATCTGCTCCACCACTGTACCATCTTCTCATCTGTCCTAACACTGAAATTATTTGCTCTTCTGCCCCACCACTGTAACCCCCTTTCTCATCTGCCCCACGACTGTACCTCCTGCACATCTGTCCCACCTCTGTAACCCCCTGCTGATGTGTTCCACTGATGTACCTCCTTTCTCCTCTGCACATCTGCCCCACCTCTGTAACCCCTGCTGCTCTGCCCCACCACTGTAACCCCCTGCTCAGCTTTCCCATCAATGTACCTCCTTTTTCCTCTGCCCCAACACTGAACCCCCCTGCTCATCTGCCCCATCACTGTACCTCTTGCACATCTGCCCCACTACTGTACCCCCTTGCTCTTCTGTCCCACCACTGTACCTCCTGCACATTTGCCCCACTACTGTACCCCCTTGCTCTTTTTTCCCCCCACCACTGTAACCCCCCTGCTCATCTGCCCCATCAATGTACCCCTATGCTCATCTACCCCACCACTGTACCTCCCTGCACATCAGCTCCACCGCCGTATCCCCATGCTCTTCTGTCTCACTACTGAATCACCTTCTCATCTGTCCTAACACTGAACCCATCTGCTGCACCACTGTAACCAGTCTCTCATCTGCCCCACCAATTTACCTCCTGCACATCTGTCTCACCTTTGTACCCCCCCTCCTCTCCTACCCCACCACTGTTCCCCCTCGCTCTCCAGCCCCGCCACTGTAACCCTCTGCTCATCTGCCCCACTGCTCTACCCCCCCCCTGATTTTCTGCCCCAACACTGAACCCCCCTGCCCATCTTGGCTGTCGCTGTACCCCCCTGCTCTTCTGTCCCACTGTTGAACCCCCTTCTCATCTCTTCAACCACTATACCTGCCTGCACATCTTCCCCACCGCTGTACTCTCCTGCTATTCAGTCCCACCTCTGAACCCCCATCCTGCTCATTTTCCCCACCACTGTACCCTCCTGCTTATCTGCTCCACCATTGTATCCTCTTCTCATCCAAGATATGCGCGATATGCAGAGTGGTAAAAGGAAGCAGAGATGAGACACGTCTACCTGTCCTGGCACACTCATCCTGCTGATCCACCTCTTGCATCCAGCCCACGTGCTTGTATGTGATGTCATATACAAGCATCTAGAATGGATGCACAATGATGAGCTCAGGTCAGGGGTATTTTCTGAAAGCAGTGGGCCTGTGTGCACGATCATAAGTTGGGCCCCCGCAGCTGAGAAAGTGGCTGGGTGTGATTTTCATTGCGCTGAATACTGGCTGTGGCTTAAATGGACACAGAGTGCAGGGGTTCAGTAGTAAGTGATGCAAAGTTCAGGAATAATTGCAACAAAGTTCTCAGAAGCTCAACAGTAATTCCACAAACTGTCACCAGATTGAGGTTTTTACAATCACAGTGAAATCCATTCTGAGATTGGTACTGGCAACCAAGCGAGTCATCTTCCTCCAGATGGTGGGCAGGGCTAGCAGGACTGTGATTGGCTTTAGCAGTGGCCAATAACAGTCCTCCTCCTGGAAACAGGGACTGCCCCCCCAGCAGAACTACACCCAATCTCTTCCCCATCGCAAAAGCTGACGATCGCAGCTACAGCAAAGTTAGAGAACCAAACAATGTTTCCCATCTTTTACAATGTGTGGGGGCACAGTGCCTTCCCCTCAGTGCAGGGAAATCTGAGATTGGAATGCATTAGTGTCTCGCTGACACTTTCCTGCGCTGCTCTGCTGATGGGGAGGGAGTCGATTGCCGGAAAAAGAGGCTTTGTGTGCCGCGGTTTGCCTACTCCTGATTTAAAAAATAGTTTTCTATTTAAGATACATTAATAATGTTGTTTATTCTGCATGAAATGGAGCTTAATTATGTAGCATGAGGCTGTATATTCTGCATTATTTACATTTTTGGTAAAATCATTCAATGAATCCAAGCTCTGGAAGCTGAGATAACATGCACTGCATTGATGCATTCACACAATTTCAAAGTAATCATGAGATAAAACAAAGTTCAGGAATATTCCTTTATCCCATTGTTTTGCAAACCTATGTACACTACAAACTGTATGACGATTCAGTTCTGATATCGCTGTTTTACTAACCTGAGAGCTTATTATTCTAAATAGAAAACCTTCAAATATTAAAGATTCTAACTACCGGCAAGAATGAGTCCTTACATTTAAAGAGCACCTGTCATTTCAGAGCTATCATGACAGCGCCTGTTAGCGGGCATCCACTTACCCTCTGCCGCCTCCTCCCTTACCTTGTTGTGTCACTGCCTCATCACCAGCTGTCCCATTAAAGTGAATGGTACTGTCAGCGAATCAACAGCGGGTCAAAGGATGAGCCGCTGTGGGATAGAGATGACAGTTGCTCTTTAAAAATTATGATTTAAATCGAGTTGATTTAAATAAAGCCCTTTTACTAGTGATTTAAAGCAACTTGCTTTAAATCAAATCCACCCTGAGTCTTAGCATGATAATTCACCCAACTGTATCAGGGCAACAGAAATAAGATAGGACAGTGGGACACCCCCTTTCATTCTGCATAACACAAAAGGGTAGAACCTTGGATACGTGTAGCCTGGCCATAGTCTGTGCAACAACTATAAGAGAATGCCTCCAAATCTTGGGAAAAAAGGAAACCTTTAGCAAAAAGTACACACCCCATTGCATTCACTTTAAATCAACTTGGTAGGAGCTTGTTGACTCGTGCGACTGAGGGCTGTACACATGCCATGGCAAAAATTAAACAGCTTGCTGTTTTTCGCCTGGCAGTACTGCAGTGTGCAGTTGTGACATAGTGGTGGGAGTTAAAACATAAGGTGAGGAAGGGACATATAACTTCCTTTCTGCCTGTCAAATGCCCTTAATGCCCACCACGATGCAAAGAATCAGGTATATAGCATGTGCAGAGCCCTGATTGGCTGCATGCCCTTGTTTGGTCGGGCTTGGCAAAATTCCAGCTTAGCCATCTGATTTTACTGTCCCCTGTAGCTTATGGAAAAGTAAACTGTTGATTGACACACTGGTTATAAAAAAAAAAAAAAAAAAAAAAAAAACCACAAACAAAAAAAAAACACAAAAAAAAAAACCCACACACACAACATGCGTGTACACACACACACACACACACACACACACACACACAATCTCCAACATCCAAGTATGGGCAGTGCAGTGGTTCAGTGATCAGCACTTTTGCCGTACAGCAATGGGGTCCAGTTTGTATCCTAGTCAAGGCACTATCTGCGCACAGTTTGCATGTTCTCCCTGTGCTTGTATGGGTTTGCTGTGGGTACGCTGGTTTCATCCCACACTCCAAAGCAGTGTTGCCAACCGTCAGTATTTTTACTGGCAGCCAGTAAAAAAACAGGCAATTTTCTCCTGCCAGTAAATGCCAGTAAAAAGAAAAGGTTGCCAGTAAAAAATATGGCTGTGACGCTCAGCCCGGAGCCAGCGGAGACCATACGAGTGCCTGCTATAGTGTGTTCGGGGGCGGCTCTGGTGGAGGCGGTGCCTGAGCATGTCCTGTGATGTCATGGTGCAAGGGGGCCAAGCAGAGTGGCCAGAGCCTTGTGTGTGGGTCTGCGGGATGGGAGCAAGGCAGGCCGAGCGGGACCATCAGTGCTGTTTGGACTGGAGGAACCACCTGGCTTGGACAGAGACTGTCACTGTGACTGGGGACGTGCCGTGTCAGTAATCTGTACTGCTGCACACTGCTGTTAGTATCACTGTGAGAGTCAATTTTATGTGTGTGCCGCTCATTATAATTAGTTGCCCTCCTCAGTCCTGTCCCTGAGCTACTTACTATATCAAAAATAAAATAAGAGATATGTTTTTTGCTTTATTATCTACCTTAAATCACATTGCTAATTACATATTGTACGTGTTTGTAGCCTAAATAGTGAATTTTGTAACTTTTGGAAATGCCAGTAAAAACTTGGCTGTGCCAGTAAATTTTGGGTGTCATGTCAGTAAATTTCAATCTGTTAGGTTGGCAACACTGCTCCAAAGACATACAGGTAGGGTAATTACCTCCATTCCAAATTGGCCCAAGTGGCACTATGTATGGATGTGAGTTAGGGACCTTAGAGTGTAAGCTCCTTGAGCGCAAGGACTGATGTGAATAGACTGTATGTAATACTCTTGTAAAAAACTGTCAGAGCTATCTAAATGCCTCTATTAAGTAAATAATAAAATATAAGTGGATTCCCACAGCAATCAAAACCGAAATCATGGGTGGACAAGATGCTGTACCTGTTGTGATGAAGTGTTCAAGCAATCCTGCCTGTGTTATATCAAACTCACTCATACAGATCTACTTTTTACCCACAAGTATTCACTGATGCATCAAGCTTTTATCTATACTTTGTGTCAAAAAGGAAAAGAAAAAAAAAAAAAAAACCACCACGCACTAACCCAATAAACTGGTGCCCTATGAAGGAGTCTTCACACTCTCCTTCTGTAAAAGACATTCAACACAGAAAGAACAACGCTACAGTATCCTGTCCATGCTACACCAGCTGAGTAATCGAGGGCCACATATATAACTCCTACATCTCCGCTAGTACTGTTTCCTTTTTTAGGTTCTCATTTACCAGCATTCTGAAACCACAATACAAAATAGAACACATCTAATACAAGCTTAATGTCCCTACATGGCTGCAACATGTGTGCGATTCCTCCAGTATTCACTCACAAGCTAAGAAACTGAAATCCAGCCACTAATGAAAACCTCAACTGGGTTGGAATACTAGCCAAGGAAATGTCAGAGGGAAAATAACAAGCAAGTCTGGATCTGCATTTATCTACACAACATGGAAGTAGGATGGATTATTTAAAGACCTAATTTCATAATGCCATTTAGAATCAATGTAGATGTCAGCAGCCATTAGTGACCAGTGACATGTATACATTGGCATGATGCTTTCCTCCAGTATGTACTGGGGACACGTCACAGCTCCACATCTGTTGCTTGCAGCTCACAGGCATCACCCACAGAGAATATCCAGTACTGATGTTCCCTTAATGGAAATGTCCAGAACTCCCACCTCCTACAGAAAATGTCCAGCATCCCTTAAAGAGAATGATCAGTACTAACAGCATCTATATAGAATGTCTCGCATCCCCCTATAGGGAATGTCCAGTGCTGACGTCTCCTATAGAAAATGTCTAGCACTCACACCTA
The DNA here is from genome assembly GCF_042186555.1 of Aquarana catesbeiana. Classification (NCBI taxonomy): domain Eukaryota; kingdom Metazoa; phylum Chordata; class Amphibia; order Anura; family Ranidae; genus Aquarana; species Aquarana catesbeiana. Next base: position 244,746,378 of record NC_133324.1, on the reverse strand, counting down.
CACAGAATGTTGAGCATCCCCTAAAAAGATATTCCAGCACTGGCGTCCCCTATACGGAATGTTCAGCACCGACACCTCCGACAGAGAATGTCTAGCATTACCTGAAGAGAATGTCCAGCACCCGCATCTCCTATAGGGAATACCCAGCACTCACACCACCTATACAGAATGTCCAGCATCCCCTATAGGGAATGTCCAGCACTCACACCTCCTACACAGAATGTCAAGCATCCCCTAAAGAGAACTCCAGCACTTGCAACCCTTATACAGAATGTCCAGCACTGACATCTCCTATAGAGAAGGTCCAGCATATCCAGCACTGGAGTCACCAATAGGGAATGTCCACCATCCCCTAAAGAGAATATCCAGCACTGGCGTCACCTATAGGGAATGTCCATCACTGACATCTTCTATAGAGAATGTCCAGCATCCCCTTAAGATAATGTTCAGCAATGGCATCTCCTATAGGGGATGTCCAGCACTCCACGCCACCTATACAGAATGTCCAGCACCAACATCTTCTATAGAGAAAATACAGCACTTATGTCTCCTCTAAGGAATGTCCAGCAACGACATCTCTTATGGCGAATGTCCAGCATCCCCTATAGGGAATGCCCAGCACTAGCGTCCCCTATGGAGAATGTCCAGTGCCCCCTATAGGGAATGCCCAGCACTAGCGTCCCCTATGGAGAATGTCCAGCACTGCCGTCTCCTATGGAGAATGTCCAGCGTCCCCTATAGGGAATGTCCAGCACTGCCATCCCCTATGGAGAATGTCCAGCACTGCCGTCTCCTATGGAGAATGTCCAGCGTCCCCTATAGGGAATGCCCAGCACTAGCGTCCCCTATGGAGAATGTCCAGCGTCCCCTATAGGGAATGCCCAACACTGCCATCCCCTATGGAGAATGTCCAGCACTGCCGTCTCCTATGGAGAATGTCCAGCGTCCCCTATAGGGAATGCCCAACACTGCCATCCCCTATGGAGAATGTCCAGCACTGCCGTCTCCTATGGAGAATGTCCAGCGTCCCCTATAGGGAATGCCCAGCACTGCCGTCCCCTATGGAGAATGTCCAGCGTCCCCTATAGGTAATGTCCAGTGTCCCTTATAGGGAATGCCCAACACTGCCATCCCCTATGGAGAATGTCCAGCGTCCCCTATAGGGAATGCCCAGCACTGCCGTCTCCTATGGAGAATGTCCAGCACTGCCATCCCCTATGGAGAATGTCCAGCGTCCCCTATTATAGGGAATGTGTCCTCGGGTGACAAGGATGGTGTGATGGAGAGGTGTGTATAGATGATGACAGTGATGTAGGTCCGGTGACATGGGTGCTGTACGATGTACACACAGGAGGAGGTGATGATGATGATGTAGAGGGGGGGGGGGGCGGTAGGTATACACAGCAGTGAGTGTACGTGCCTTGTATATGAAGGATGACGGATGCACCTACCTGTGATCTCTCCGGTGATAGCCAGGCCTAGGCGGTAGAGATGTATGTAGAGACACACGGCATGCAGAGCCCCTGGAGATCCCACATCCCCATCCCAAGGAGGACAGACTAGACGGGGCCGGCCTGGAGCAGCGCACACTCCTTCCTGCTCCCGGGGACTGGCATTGCAGAGCCTCGGTAGGGATCGGGTTTGCTGTCCCCGGGCACGGTGAAGAAGCGCGGTATATCGGATACGGTGGGGTGAAGGGGGGGGACTGGTTTGACAGCTTCGGTATGAATAGGAAGCCTGGCCCACAGCGCTGACACCGAGTCTGCATCACATTCCCTCACTCAGCCCGGGGAGGGGGTGCCTGCACATGGCTCACTGCGGGGGGACACCGCCATCTACTGCACGTCCTCCGCTATTGCAAGGTGTAGGTGGCGCTCTCCCCTCCTTGGAGCCTTACCTGTATGAGGTCATCTCCAGGATCTGAGCGATCAGGCGCATCTGTGACCTACAAGAAGAATGGAGCAGCTGTGCATGGTCACCAATCAGCTTCTAGCTTTCATTTTGAAAGCATGACTGAACAAGCCTGAGCTAGAAGCTTATTTGATTTTGCGTTTCCCACAGGAAAAAGGTGCATGCATCTTTTTAGAAATGCAGCTGCAGTAGGGTTGCTACCTCATCCCTTTAAACCCAAACACATATTCATTACGCAGGTTCTGTGGCTGATTAAGGTGGTAATTAAACTCACTTGGTGCCTTATCTGCATTTAATTAAACTCAGAACTTGTGTAATTTAAAGGTGTTCGGATTTAAAGGGATGAGGTGGCAACTCTATGCTGCAGGGAAACCGCATGGTCTTTTTTACCATGTGATTTCCCTGCAGTTCCCACACCTGCAGACACTCTGCAGGCTGAGATAGGTGGGGTACTATTCAGAATGAATGGCAGTCCCACACATCTCATAAGAGCAGCATGATTTGACTGTAGCTGGTGGCAGGAACACAGAGCCTTAAGCCTCATACACACAATCAGAATTTTGGCCAACCGAGTGTCAGACTTTTGTCTGAAGGACGTGTGCCAGGATCTTGTCTTGCATACAAACGGTACAAAATTTTCGGCCAACAAACACGAACGTAGTGACGTACTACGAGGAATTTCAGCTTTTGAGCGCCACCCTTTGGGCACCTTCTGCCAATTTCATGTTTGGTGAGCATTGATTCCGAGCATGCATGTTTGGACTTTGGACTTTTGTGTGACAGATTTGTGTACCGACCATCCAAAAATCTGACAACAGACCGTTGTCCACCGAAAATTTACTAGCCTGCCATCCAACATTTGTTGGCGGAAAGTTGGACAATTGTCTGATGGAGCGTAGTAACGGTCCGATTTTAGGCAGTCTGTCATCACACAATTCCATGCCGAAAATCCGATCGTTTGTACAAGGCTTTAGGCTGCAGTGCAGCAAATGGCAGAGGCGGGAATCTGCTGAGCGACTAGCTGTGGCCACCAAGCCTATACACTTCAATGATACATTGTTGGGGTCTGGTTAGGGATGGGCCAAACACCCCCCCCCGGTTCAGTTCACACCAGAACAGCTCGAACAGGCAAAAAGTTCTAGCGAACATGGGAACTCTATTAAAGTCTATAGGACACAAACATGAAAAATCAAGAGTTCTCATTTTAAAGGCTTATATGCAAGTTATTGCCATAAAAAGTGTTTGGAGACTCGGGTACTGCTGTGGGGGACATGTATTAATGCAAAAAAAAGGTCTTTAAAAAGATTTTTTATTAGTAATGGTGGCGATCTGCGATTTTTATCAGGACTGCGACATTATGGCGGACGCATCGGTCAGTTTTGACACTATTTTGGGACCATTGTCATTTATACAGTGATCAGTGCTATAAAAATGCACTGATTACTGTGTAAATTACACTGGCAGGGAAGGGGTTAACCATTAGGGGGTGATGAAGGGATTAAGTGTGTCCTAGGGAGTGATTCTAACTGTCAGGGTGATAAGCTTCCAGTCACATGACAGTGATCACTGCTCCCAATGACAGGGAGCAGTGATCTCTGTCATGACACAAGGCAGAACAGGGAAATGCCTTGTTTTCACAGGCACTTCCCCGTTCTGCGGCTCCGTGACACGATCGCTGGGAGACCGGTGAACATAGAGTCCGCTGGTCCTGCGGGCACAGTCACGCTGTACGCAGCGGGTGCTCCACTAGCCCCTCCATTTAAAGGGGACATACAGGTATGCCCATTTGCCCACTGCTGCCACTGTGCTGACGTATATTGGCATGCAGCGGTCAGCTAGTGGTTAAACTTGCTCACGACTGTAATGTATTGCAGGCTCCAGGCAATACAGATTAAAAAAAAAAAAAAACAGCGTGGAGGCCCCCCCAATCCATACCAGGCCCTTTGGCGTCATATGGAGCGGGGTCACCCGGTTACATCACCGGGTGGCCCCGCCCTTGCCTATATAAGAGCTGTCAAAGCGAAGAGAGAACAGTCGACGGGAGGCTTCCCATGGAGGCGGAGCGTTTTCCATTTTTGCTATTTTTCTGGTCCATCGGGTGGCGTGATTGACGATGGATTTACATCTCAGGACACTTAAAAAAAAAAAAAATCTTTTTTAATAAAGGATTTGTCAAAAACTGTTTCTTGTGGTTTTTACTTTTTGACACTTTTTTGGTGAATGGGTAGGGGTATGGTGTACCCGATACCCATTCACATAGGGGGGAGGGGGGGCCAGGATCTGGTTCTGATAAGCCCCCTGTCCGCAGACCCTGACAACTACAGCCCAGGGGTGTCAGGAAGAGGTCCTTGTCCGCATCAACATGGGCCTTGGGCCATGTTGAGGGCAAGCAGCCTGGTATGGTTGAGGGGGGGCCCGCTCGCTCGTCCCCCCCTTTCTTGGCCTGCCAGGCTGCATGCTCAGATAAGGGCCTAGTATGGAATTTGGGGGGGGGGGGAACCCCACAACATCATTTTTTTTTTTTTTTTAACATTTTGGCGTGACGTTCCCCTTAAAATCTATACCAGACCCAAAGAGCCTGGTATGGATTTTGGTGGGGACCCCACGTGTTTGTATTTCTCAATTTTATCATAGGGTTCCCCCTAACTACTTTAATACACTGCTCTATATACTCTGATCTGCGTTATATACACTACACTGACTGCACGTTCAATCCACTAACTACCCTGCCTAATCTCTCCAATACCTAACTCACCAACTACCCTCCCTAATCTGCACTCTATACACGGCCGCCCTTGGAAGCAGCCTTATATGATGTGGGGGTGAACTTCGCCCCTGAGCCATGATTGGCCAAAGGCACCCTTCGTTTGTTTGAAAGTCCGTCGGAAAGACTGTCGGACCTAGTCCGTCGAAAAGTCCGCTCATATGTATACGGCGTTAGAGGTGAGCTGATGGATAAAGTACAAGTACAGTTTTGTTTTTTTGGTGGAGGTGAGATAGGCTTCCCTGAAGAGATGTTTTTAAAGTGTAAGTTCACCTTTACAGAAAATCTGTAAGGTGAACTTACACTGGACCCCCTTCCCATTGCACCCAGTCCCACAGTACCTGAGGCCGGCAATCTCCTGCACTGACACATCGCATCGCTGTTTTACCGGACTGGGGATTTGAAATCCCCGCGGCTTTCTTTCCTCTTCTCCCCCACTGACAGGACTGGCTACGCGTGTTCTGATTGGATGGCGCCGACCAATTAGAATGCCTCCTATACATGCCTTTACAAAGTACGTTCAGGAGATTAAGCAGCGGGGGGATTTTGGGATCCCCAGACCGGTAAAGTGGCTTTACGATGTGTCAGTGCGGGAGATCGCCTGCTTCAGGTACAGCAGGAACAGATGCGATGGGCAGGGGGTCCAGCGTAAGTTCACAAGATTTGTATTCTGTACAAATGAATAGCCAGTGCCATCGACGTTTGCATACACCCATTCATCTGAATGGTCACATTCAATAAGAGCCTCCGATCGACCCTGGACACAGCTAATGTGCATCCAGGGTTGGTGTTTCTGCAGTTTTGGCCACACGCAAAACTGGTCACAGATAATCTGCCAGTTTGTATGTGGTCAAAGCAGTGTTTTCCACAGACCGCACACCATACAATCCCAGCGTGTAATAAGCAATAGCAGCCTCAGCCTAACTCCACCCAGGCCACACCCCCTGACATGTTTCGCCCTACCCACCCAAATTAATGACCAAGCCCTGTGGGTGGGGCAAAACATGCCAGGGGGTGTGGCCTGGATGGAGTTAGGCTGAGGCTGCCATCACTTATTACACGCTGGGCTTGTATAATGTGCGTTGGCTGAGATTTTTCTCTGTGGATTACATGGAGTCAAGGTGGAGTCCTATCCTGTGCTGCACCCTCAGTGGAACACACCAAATGTGGGACATATGCCGAAGCAGAGATCTTAAAGTTGGTTTAGGTTTATAGCAGTGTGTTGCTGCATTTAGCCGCCTCTGAACGCATCAAACTATCTGCCCCTGGCTATCTGTGTGAATGTAACCTTAAGGGCCATATACACAGCCTGAATAATCAGGGGGCATTGGCCAGTACAATAGAAACTGGCCGATATTCGACCTGTGTGTACGGCAGCTGGTCCGACAGAAGCCAGCTGTTCAGCCGCCTCCTGTTGAAGGGGCATGACAGAAAAAGATGTCCCCCTATCAGAACACAATAGGTCAGCAGGGGAGATTGCTGTACTAACTATCGGATAGTTCATACAACAGCTCCTCCTGAGCACTTGTTTTTTTTTTGTTTGTTTTTTCAGCCCGTTGACAAAAAAAAAAAACAAAAAAAAACAGATAGCGTGTACCAGGCTTTACAATTACAATTTTTTTTGCTAAATTGTCAATGTGCATGGACTGATTGAATTTTAGAGGCCGCTGCACTTATATGAGGCTTAAGTAGCAATGCCGCAGGACTATTTGTGCAGGACATTCTACAGTAAGAACAATTAAACAAGTCCACAAGAAATGGTTTATTTTTAGTAAGCACATTTTGTTCACCTTAAATTCATTTTTACATGACTTGTTGCCTGGATGTCACAATGACCCTCTGCAGATTCAATACTTTGAGTAACCAACTCAGAACAGGTATGCAGATAAGCACATTAGCACTTTCCTGCTTTGCATACTTACTTGCTCCAGGTCAGGAATGTCAGAAAGTACAGAGGATCAAAACAACAGCCAGGCAAGTAACATTTTCAGAAGTGGTCAGAAATGGCAGCCACTGTGTTTCTTCTGTAACAGGTTTTCATAAAAGCAAATGTATATATCTTTATTCAATTTATGGCTAAATTCACGCAGCAGTTAAGCAGCATCCAGGGGCAGTCAGTGGAAACGATTCAGTAGTTTTTCTTCAGCAGTTGTAAACACTGCCTGCACTCACTGTGCGCAAAACAGCTGCTGTCAGATTTGTTCTCTGTACAAATAAATGGCTGGTGCTGCTGCTGTTCACATGTAACTGATCTGAGCGGTTGCTGGCGAATCTAGCCCCCAGTTGACCCCTGATGAAGACAGTGTGCATCCAGGTCAGTGTTTCTGTGGAGTTTTGGCCACACAGCCAAACTGACCGCAGCTAATCAGTTAGTTTGTATGCAAACATAGCACAGAGTGTTGCAGCGATGCTTAATTTGCACCTATAATCACCCAATCCATTGATCCTCCAGAAAATGGTGCTCCCCATGTCCAGGGTGGACTGATCTTGACGTCTTCATGTCCTGTGCCAGTCTATGGGTGTGATGAGGCTAGGAACAGTCCACTGCACAAGAACGCTGTACCGCAGGGGATGGGGGTGGGAGAGGCAGGAACCAAAGGGTCCAGTCTTGTGCGGGGAGGATTAGGAGAGTAGGTCATGGCTCTCCATACCCCTAAGACCAGGGGTCTCAAACTGGCTGCCCTCCTGCTGTTGCAGAACTACAAGTCCCATGAAGCATTGCAAGGCTGACAGTTACAAGCATGACTCCCACAGGCAGAGGCATGATGCGACTTGCAGTTCCACAACAGCTGGAGGGCCACCAGTTTGAGACCCCTGTCCTAGAAAAAAAAATTTGCCTGGAGTTTTGCTTTAACCACTTAAGCCCCAGACCATTTGACTGGCCAAAGACAAGAGCACTTTTTGCGATTCGGCACTGCGCCGCTTTAACTGACAATTGCACGGTCGTGTGACGTGGCTCCCAAACAAAATTGACGTCCCACAAATAGAGCTTTCTTTTGGTGGTATTTGATCACCTCTGCAGTTTCTATTTTTTGCGCTATAAACAAAAAAAGAACGACAATTTTGAAAAAAAGCAATATTTTACTTTTTTTGCTATAATAAATTTTAAAAAAAATTATATAAAAAAAAAACATTTTTTTTTCCTCAGTTTAGGCCGATACGTATTCTTCTACATATTTTTGGTAAAAAAAAAAAAAAAATCGCAATAAGTGTATACTGACTGGTTTGCGCAAAAGTTATAGCGTCTACAAAATAGGGGATAGTTTTATGGCATTTTTATTAATATTTTTTTTACTAGTAATGGCAGCGATCTTTATCGTGACAGCGACATTACGGCGGACAGATCGGACACTTTTGGCGCTATTTTGGGACCATTCACATTTATACAGCGATCAGTGCGATTAAAAATGCATTGATTACTGTGTAAATTTGACTGGCAGTGAAGGGGTTAACCATGAGGCAGTGCTGGAAGGGTTAAGCGTGTCCTAGGGATGTGTTCTGTGGGGGGGGATGGGCTATGTGTGACAAGACACTGATCACTGCTCGAGCTGCGATCAGTGTCACTAGGCAGAATGGGGAAATGCTTGTTTTCATCAGCATTTCCCTGTTCTTCCTCTCCGTGAGACGATCATGGATATACCCGCGGACATTGAGTCCCCGGGACCCGCGATCACACTCACGGAGCTCGCTGCAGGGTCGCGCACGCGACCACACGGCGGCAAATTTAAAGGGTCTATTTGCCTGTCCGTGCCATTGTGTCAACGTATATGTACATGCAGCGGTCGGCAAGTGGTTAAGTAAAACTCCAGGCTGAGCATGCAGGAAAATACATACAGTATATGTTTACTGTTTTAACTGCCAAAGGATTTGCAATTCTATACAGCCAATCTTGTGGTTTACACACATTTTCCATTCTGCACAGCCAGATAAATGACAAGCACAGATTGCAATTGAGCTATTGGTCGTCCTGGTCCTGGTTAGGATAAATATGGACCATAAGATATATCTTTGTTTTGAACCCCTGACATAAGATCTTTATATGCTGATGCAAAAATGGGACTGCTCAGCTTTTTTGCAGTGTTATGTACTGTTCTGCTCTCACTAGTTTACATGGGGTGGGAAAAGTCGAGGATATTTCCAATTTTTTTTTTACTGAAAGTAATAAGCTGGTAGCTTCATTTAAGTCATTAAAATGACCTTGCAGTAAAAACGTTAGGTCCGTTTAATTTATCAGGGCTTCTCTCATCTTATCACAAATAGCCATTTAATTTTTTTTTAAACTGTAGGGAGAAAATGTATTAAATATACTTTACCTCCCTTCTCTCTGGCTCCACTTACTGCACCTATGCAAGGGTGACATCACGCTCCTCCTGGCACAATCCGCAGGGATTCTGTGTAACCCAGACTCTGTGAGAATGCGCTGTTGCTCATAAAGTTTTCAGCATTACCCCAGATCTCATCAGAGGGATGGTAACATTACCCACAGCATAACAAAGTTGAGGGAAGGTATAGGTACTGACTTTTTTCCCAAGAGTTTTTTTTTTTTTTCTATTTAGAGCAGCTAAGGGTGAGGGATCCTGATATATTAGGAGGATCATGCATATTGCTGCACGGTCCGCTTTGAGTGCACTGAGCAGGCCAGGTAGACTAGATCCACTTAAAAAAAAAAAAAAAAAAACTTAGTTCTTAGGCAAATGTTCATATTTAATGTGCACATGTTTGAAATATGCCAAATATATCATATTTATTATAGCGAATGTCCACATTTAATATTCAAACCTCAACATGTACAATACATATCAAATGGAGAACCAATACACAGAAATTAACACTTCTAAAATATTTATTGCTGTACTGTGCTTTTCTTCAAAGTGTCACATTACTGGATATATATATCTATATATAGATATATATATACGCACACACACTTCATTTTACAAAGCACTTATCAAACTGAACGAACAAAGATTGCGCCTGCAATGCATTGCCCAGCAAAGCGTTGAAGGTCTTTATAACAGACAAAACTGATATGCATGGTACCCGAATACTTCATATGTAAAAATATGTTTCACAAGCTGGCTGTTTAATGGAACTGTCCCCTGGAAGCCCTATGACATTTTAAACTTGTGATAAAATCAGCCAGACAGTAAACTGGAATAATGCCAGGACAATACAGGTTGTCTGATACATGTATGCTTACACAGCAGCAAAATGCTGCTAAAATTTTGGCCTGATATTAAAGTATAAAATATACAGTTCACGCTTCATCCAATATAAGAAAAATATGTATTTGAGGTAAAAAGTGCCAAGTGTGACATAAAAAAAAAGTAAATAAAGCAGTTCCTCAGATATTCCCAAACATCTTCAAGATCTTCCCGAGGACATGTTTTGGAACCTCTGCAATGTATGATTTGAAAGGCGGAAGCCTTTATGCCTACAAGCTATAAGCTTTAAAGCAAAACTCCACTTTTTTAGTGTCCACATAGTTCCAACAATAGAGAGCAAATAGGAAGCCCCATTTTCTGCAGTGCAGCTACCCGATAACCAAAGTCCTCACCCTGGTGTTAGCCAAGTATTATAAATTCATTTGATCAATGTTAATCAGTTTGGATAACTGAACTAGGCAAGTGGGATCCTGAAGGGATCGGATATCTAAGCAAAGGTATGTAAACAGATATGCGGTAAAGCTATGTTCTAGGTGTATTTATATAAAAATTATATTGCTGTACAGTGACCAACCAGTGCATGATTTCTTACTAGTTTCCATCCTGACCGAACATTTGGGTGTTACTAGAATAGGTAGTAAAGCAATATCTGTGTAATGGTGACACAGAATAAGAAAAATAATAAAAATAAAAATAAAATAATAAATAATAAACAATAAAAAAAAATCTACCCACAATTAAAAAATGTCAGTTACAGTGGAAGTCCAATCAAAAATGAACATTTTCTATTATATGTGAAATCTCTTTATCTTTGACATTATTCATTTTTTATAGCTGATTGCCAAGCTTAGAAAGTCTAATCAAAGCCAGACAATCAGCTTCTTCCTGTTCTTCAGGGACAACCTTACTTCCTTATTTCTGAATTCTGTATGTGGGCCTCTCACTTCCTGAAAATGTTGTCCTTCTCTTCTACACAGGCATGCCTTACCTACTGTTAATTCTGTCTTGCCCAGCCCCGCCCCCATCGCTCCTCTCTTTTAGACAGACATGCCTAGACCTGCTCAGCCCCACCCCCATCCCTCCTTCTCAGATCTCCTCCTGTCTTCATAGCCTCATTTTGGATAGTAGTTTCTCCTGAGATGGGGGAGGCAGAGGGCAGGCTTTGGAAGTATGTTCTGTTTGTTAGAATACAATGCAACATGCTGCAGATTTTCTACAGTGTACAACCACTTGGTTGTTTCTGCATGGCGCTGTGATGGGCACTGTGTGCATGGTGTGGCACACGCCCAGCTCAGAAAGCTACATGTGAGTAATGAGTTTAAGGCTCCATTTCCACTAGTGCGACTTTGGACACAGCCCATTGGTTTCAGAAGCAAACGTTCCCATCTATGCGCCTTTGCAAATCAGCAACTTTGAAAAGGTGCCTGCACTATTTTGGTGCAATTTTTGATGCAACTTTGATCCAGAGAGTGTAACGTTGGATCAAAACTGCACTCAAAGTCGCACAGCTTTGGAGTCACACTAGTGGAAATGTAGCCTAAGGCTAGAGTGCGACTTTAGCGTGTGACTTTGATGCAACTTTGAATGCAGCTTTGATCCAACTTTACACTCTCTGGATCAAAGTCGCATTGCGGGTACCTTTTCAAAGTCGAGATGGGAAGGGTACCATTGAAATCACTGGGCTGTGACTTGTCATGTGACTTTGTGTTCAAAGTCGCATGACAATTCAAACTAGTGGAAATGGAGCCTTAGTCTACATTTCCACTATTGCAACCCCAAAGTTGCACGATGTAGAGTGCGACTTTGATGCAACTTTGATTGCAGATTTGATCCAACTTTACACTCGAGATCAAAGTCGCATCAAAGCATTGCAGGTACCTTTTCAAAGTCGCTGATTTTCAAAGTCACATAGATGGGAAAGGGTGCCATTAAAATCAATGGGCTGTGACTTGTCATGTGACTTTGTGTCCAAAGTTACATGACAAGTTGCACTAGTGGAAACAGAGCCTTAATGTGGTTGCCTGTACTATGATCATTGTAGACTGTGAGCTGAGACCCCAGAGCACTTCCAGCTGCACTGACAATCGTTGCAACCCACCCCCCCCAGCTCCCTTCTCCTGTGCACAGCTATACTGTATATGTGCACTGCACCTTCCATCCCCTTGTCCTGTGTGGATGGGTCTTTTTATTTCTTAATTTTCTCATGAATTAGGATGTACAATGAGAGAACACTAGGCAGGAACCTATGATCATTCCTTCCCATCCTCTATACACTCACTGGCTACACAGGAACAGTGTCCCTCCCTGGAAGTGATGTCACTAGTTTTCAGTAACCACACCCACTGGCTGCTTTTAGTCTCAGAAGGAAGTAGATTCAAAGTCATGTGACGGCACTGGATTCTGCTAAATAAAAAAGGTAGAAAAACTAGGATTTTGAGGCATAAGGCTGAACTTAGTTCACATTAATGATTGCAGGGGTGAATTTAAGTGTCAGGGTGCACTTCCACTTTAAGCTTTAAATGCCAAGTTTAACTTTAAGTAAAAATTGTGCACACTTTATTTACCTGCGAAGTATTGCACGCGCGGTCAGTGTATTGCGGGTGCAGTGACAGGCTCCTGCACACTATTCCTCCAGCTTTCTGCCCATACGGGCTTTCGGTTACAAAGAAAGAGTAAGATTCAATTAACTACAAGTGCACCATTAGTCCACTGAGAACTGCAAGCCATAAGCTGTAGGGACAGACTGAACTTGTAGTTTATTCATTCACAGATCCCTGTAAAATTAATGACCTGGTTGTGCGGGTGAAATTATACTTAAAAAAAAATTGCTAGAAGGAAAAGCTTCTTTGGTAAAAGTATCTTTTCTGTCAAACAACTGCTTTAGGCCCCTTTCACACAGGCGGGCCGTCTAAAAGATGCTACAAGCAAGATATTTTTTTTTTTTTAACTGCACCACACCTAAATCACACTTGGCTGGAGGTCATTATATTCGAAACAGAAATAATGAATAATCAGCATGCAGTTATCATTGCAAATAAAATGGAAATCAGTTTGGTCACTGTCCAGCAATAAACGGGCACAGGGAATCATATTGGGGCATGTGCATACATGACACAAACATTGTATGATACCCGTTAGGTAGAGCGAAACCATACGTGGCAAAATAATAGCTATATTTGCAGAAACAAGCCTTGCAGATATAACTCTCTTATTAAAAGTGGAATTATGCTTGAAGTCAGTGCATAAGTTCACAGTAGTGCAAAAAACAGCCAGTTCACAGGATATACAAGTTTACTAAATATTTGCAGACGTTGGTAAAATATGGTATTTTTTCAGCGTCATTCGGATTGACCCCAGATCACGGTTAATTTTTTCCAGGCGATCTTCCAAGTTTTCCTGAAAAAGAAAACAAGAATATCAAATGTTATTTATCATTCTAATAAAAAATGTCTCTTCTTCGTTCCTATACCCATCTCATGAGTGGAAGTCCATCCTACGTTTATTGACTCGAACATATACAGCAGGCAAAACAACATGTTCTGAATCAAAACACCTATGTAAAAAAGCATTACCTGACTTCTCTTTTCCTGCCATAAAAACCTCTGGACACTATCATATTTTTCATTTATTTTTCTACTATTCATGAAAAAAAAAAAAAAATTAAATGAAATGACCGGAAAGAAAAAAGCCACTTGTCTATGTGCCCCAAAACACAAACCTATTATAGTAAGGTTAAAGGTGGGATATATGATACGAATCATGTATCATCAAGTGGACTCCTTGGTGGGAGGGCCCGTAAACAATGTTAGTGGACTGGATGTGCAAATATATATGTATTACTAGGTCTTTCTAGACATGCAAACCATGTTTATAGCCTTTTTCTACTAGCCTAGTCTATTAAACATACAAACATTTCCAAGGCTACTGAAACATGTTTAGTCTAACTCCAACAGCCTAATGCAAGAAACACATACAATCTGTCATATATTGCTGGAATACATATATACCAGATTAAATGGTAGGATGTGCTACAATTCCTTTTCCTTGGTTAGACATTCCAATTTCAGTTGATTTTGGGAAACACTTGTGTAGTGGTAACCATATGTACAGACCTCTTTTATTATTTACTTTAATTCTTTCTATTATTTATTAGGATGTATTTAATTAAAAAAAAAAAAAAAAAACATAATATGCTACCTTCATGACTCTTGTTTGCAGGTTCATTCTTCGACCAACACTTGGCATTCGGCTGAGAGCAGCTTCTATCTGTGGATACAAACAGTGTGCCGTTAAGAGAAGGGATGGAATATATACTACAAGAGTAAATCAAGAATAAAGAACCAATTTTAAAAGTGATCAGAAAAATGTTTGCTGCTTCTGTTATAAATGCTTTATCAGTCTTGAATGAGATTTTAATGAAGTAGCAAAGGTTTTACCAATGTTACATTTAACTTTCATTAACCACTTCAATACTAGGCATTTACCCCCCTTCCTGTCCAGGCCAATTTTCAGCTTTCAGCACTGTCACTTTTTAAATGACAATTGTGCGGTCATGTTACACTGTACCCAAATTACATTTTTATCATTTTGTTCTCACAAATAGACCTTTCTTTTGGTGGTATTTTATCACCTCTGCGGCTTTTATTTTTTGCTTAACAAATAAAAAAAAAGACCAAAAAAAAAAAAAAAAAACGTTTTTTGTTCTGTTATAAAATTTTGGAAAAAAATAAGTTTTCTCCTTCACTGATGGGCACTGATAAGCTGCACTGTTGGGCACTAATAAGGCGGCACCAATGAGATTGCACTGATATGCAGCACTGATGGGCACTTATGGGTGGCACTGATAGGCATCACTGATGGGCACGCACTGATGGGCATCACTGGTGGCACTGGCAGGCATTTTTAATTGGCAGCTGCCTAGGCACCGATTGGTATATCCCTGGTGGTCTAGGGTGGCATACCTGGTGGTCCTGTGTGGTGGCCATCCCTGGTGGTCCTGATGGCATCTTGGTGGTCCTGGGCAGGCATCTGCAGGGGGCTGCGCTGATAAACAATCAGCACAGACCCCCCCCCCCGTCAGAAGAGCCGCCGATCGGCTCTCCTCTACTCGCGTTTGTCAGACGTGAGTGAGGAAAAGCCGATAAACAGCTCTTCCTGTTTACATCGTGATCAGCTGTGGTTGGACACGGCTGATCACATGGTAAAGAGCCTCCGTCAGAGGCTCTTTACCGAGATTGTTGATGCGGTGTGTCAAATTGACACACCACCAATCGCCACGCTGCGCGTCCCTTAGGGGGTGCTGTCACGGCTTATCCTGCTGGATGTCATATGACGCCCAATCAGGACAACTGAACCACCGCCCGGCCATCATTCTGCTATAGGCCGGGCGGGAAGTGGTTAAACATGTATGTTAGCACACACTCTCCAACACTTTTTTTTTTAACAGTGACTGTGGTGCCTTTGCACTACATTCCCATGTAGTAACTACATTAAACTTAATGTTTTTATTTGCATTTCTGCAAATGGAGTTGGAGACTTGGTCAGGATCACTGGTGTCCTTAATGCTGAAAAATACTGGCAGATACTTATCCATCATGCCACACCATCAGGGAAGCATGTTATTAGCCCCAACTGTATTCTGCAGCAGGACAACGACCCCAAACATACAGCCAATAAGAACTATCTTCAGGGTAAGAACAGAGAGTCCTGGAAGTGATGGTTTGGCCCCAACAAAGCCCTCAACATCAAGTCTGCCTGGTATTACATGAAGAGACAGAAGAAGTTGAGACAGCCTACATTCATAGAAGATCTGTGGTTAGTTCTTCAAGACGTTTGGAACAACCTACCTGCCAAGTTCCTTCAACAACTGTGCAAGAGTACCTAGAAGAATTGATGCAGTTTTGAAGGCAAAGGGTGGTCACACCAAATACTGATTTGATTTGGATTTCTCTTCTATTCATTTACTTTCCATTTTGTTAATTGATAAAAATAAACTATTAACATTATTACTAATCATTTCTAATTATTACTAATTACTTAGTATTACTAATAATTATTACTACTAATTACTTCTGAAAGCATTCTCAATGTACAGCATTTTTCACACCTGCCTAAACTTTTTGCTGTGTTCGCTAAACACCTTTATCCAATTAACTGCCAAGATCGCATTTAAGTCATCAATCATGTCCCTAAATGATATAAATAGTGAAATGATTAATTAAAAATACAATTTTAATAATATCTGTGCAACTATCAACAATACAAAATTATCAGTATCTTTTAATTTGTATTGGTTCTGCAGCTTCAGAAAATGTGTAGTTTAGGGGGCCTTGATTAAACTTTTAATCGTTCAAATCTTCCCACTCTACTAAAAAGCTGTTTTTGTCTGTGTCCCCATTGAGGGACAGAAAGGAAGAGGAAATCTCCCAAAGCGGGACATAAATACCAATAAAATTCAAATGACAGAAGCACTAGCCCCTCCCAGGTCTATCCAAAACAAAAATAAAAAGTTTAGCTGGAGTTTCCCCAAGTTAGAAGGGAGATGGAGGCATTTCAAAAGCAAATTATACAGTGTAATGAATGGATTGAGAAACAAAATTTGCAGGGTCCATATTAGGTCTACTTGATGGCCATAGCTAGAAAACAATGATAGCACTTTGGGAAAGAACAGTGTAAGTTGCAGTGGCGTATCGTCCATGTGTGCAATGCACACAGGTGCTGAAGGGGGTGGTGCCCACTGTGCTTCAACACACAATGCACACCTGGAGGAGAATTGTGAATGTAAAAAAAAAAAAAATACTGTCCTGCCTATAGGCTGCAGAATCTAGGGGTGAGGCACTGCATCCCAGTTCTGTCACTGCCTACTCCCTGTCACAGGATCTTGTGTGACTTCCAGCCATACACATATCCTGTTGCTTTCTGGGAGTATCCCAAGGCTGTCTGGGGCGGGATCAGCATCACTGGAGGGGAGGTGCAATGATTCCATTCTAATTGCACATTGAAGAGCCCAGGAGAAAAGAAATTCCCCATGCCGTTTAGGTATGTAAATTTTTTTTTTGTGTTAGCTGTGCACACTGTGACATGCTGATCTGGGGGGGCATTCTGGCTGTGCACACTTTGACAGGCTTATTCGGAGGGGGTATTGTGGCACACACACTCTGACATGCTGATTCATATGGGGGGGTTTATACTGTGGGACAGATGGACTGGGGGGGGTAATTTGGCAAGCTGTGACAGACCAACTTGGGGAGGTAGATGATTGTACTGGCGTCTTTCCCCCCCGTTAAATTCCCCCATCCTCATGTCAGTACGTCCCCCATTGTAATTCCCCCCAGGCCAATCTGACACCCAGTACAATCCTCCCATTTCCCACGTCAGTCTGTTGCCCATTAAAAACCCTCCCATGTCAGTCTGTTCCATCGTATAATCCCCCTAGCTAAAGTGGCTGGACATTGCACCTGCTCTGTATTATGTTTGGTCGTGCATATATTCCATTGTACAATATTAGTGTATATAATGCAGGAGCCTGTTAAGCTGTCTATAGACAGTTTTTTCTTTGTTTTTCAGCCAGCAGGTTCCTCTATCAACACAAATTGGGTGGCTGGAGGAATACAATTCCCCCCAGGTCAGTCTGTCCCCATTGTAATCCCCCTAGGTCCGTATAACTGACCAAAGGAGATTGTACTGGGGAAAAGACTGACCTGGGGGGGCAGACATACATGGGGGGGTTATGCTGGGGGACAGACTCCCCTGGGGGATTATGGATTATATTGTTGGAAAGATTGACTTGAGGGGTTTATACTGGGGTAATGGGGGACAGACTGACCTGGGGGAGGGGGGAATTATACCAGGGGACAGACTGACCTGGGGAATTATACTGTGGGACATACTGACCGGGGGTAGGATTATACTGGGGGACAGACTGACCTGGGGGGAATTGTATTCCTCCATCCACCCAATTTGTGTTGATAGAGGAACCTGCTGGCTGAAAAGGAAAAAAACTAACTGTCTATGGACAGCTTAACAGACTCCTGCATTATATGCACTAATATTGTACAATGGAATATATACACGACAGAACATAATACAGAGCAGGTGCAATCTCCAGCCACTTTAGCTAATAATGGCAATGTTAGCCAATAATGGTAACGTTAGCTAACCTCATGTCAGCCAACATGCTGGCTATAATCCATAATATAAGAGCCCCTTTGGGGGGGGGGGGCATGGGAGGTTTTCACCCCCCCAGCTCTGGCAGTTATAATAAGGGTGATTCTAATATTCATTACAGACACCCATCAGGCCAGAGTAGAGGTGAATATAATGACCACTACCCCCCAAGCTCTGGTAATTATAATAGGGGTGATTTTACTAATTATTACAGATATCCATCAGGCCAAAATAGAGGTGAATATAATGGTCATTATAGACATCCATCAGGTCAGAATAGAGGCTCTGGTGGAAGCCACCCTGGGTCCTTCAGACCTAGAAGGGAACCCAATGATGGCTCTCACCATTAGAGCCAAACTGCGAACTATTGTGCCAATCCTCTGGGTAATTTACGCGGGGGTCCCAATGACCTTGCTGATTATAATAGGTTTCAACCAGTAGTGGATACAGATTGGGATCCCTATGAGGATGAAAGGATTATGACCCAACATCCTCTCCACATACCCACCCAAGACTGGATAGCACCTAATCATGTAGGTCCCTCCAGTATGGAGGTGACCATCACCCGCGTTTTTTTCAATCTCCCCACAATTTCAAAAGAAGAAGAAGAAAAATAGGGGAAGCGCGGGGGGGGGGGGGGGGGTGTCGGGGTTTGGGGGGTATGGAGACCAAGAAGGGTCTATATAATTCTGGGATCTTTAATCTTAGTGGGGTTGAACTTACCCAAGATGAACAGGTTGTTCTTAGTAAGGGTTTAAAGCATGCTCCCCCTAAAAAACTAAATAAGTTTGGCACCTTCATTGGCATGCAGAAATATATTAGAAAGTTTATTATTAAAAGATACCTCACTGCTAATCCAATTAAGAACAGGGTAGTAGCTAATGATGGGATAATTCATACCAAGTTAGCTATTGCGTCACTCTTTAACCCCCCTAAAGCTGTGGCTCCTTCCATAGCTGTTTTCCGGGATTTGATTCTTAAAGATATTGATTCCCTTACCCTTACCAGTCCTTGCAGGGATTTGGCCTTCAACAGGGGCTTAAAAAGCCTAGGACAACGCAAAAAGGTGGTAGTCCGCCCTGCGGATAATGGGGGGGGGGGGGGGTTATAGTGGTCTTACATAAAGCAGCTTATGAAGCTGAAACGTCTAGACTTCTGTCTGATCGTGAGACATATGCACTTCTTCAAAATAATCCCACGACTCAGTATAAAAAGTATTTACAGGCAATTATAGATAGAGGATATGCAGAGGCCATCCCAAACAAAAAGGAAGGCAGTTTCTAGTTGCAAGTGCACCAAAACTTGCGAACATGTATTATTTACCCAAGATACAAAAAGGATTTAGTAAATCAACCTGGACGGCCGATACATAGCGGCATCGATCCCATTACCACCGGGTAGGGAAGTATATTGACAAATTTTTACAGCCCCTTGGGTTCGATACTCAAATATATCTAAAGGATACCACCCATGTTATGGAGACAGGGAGACATTTTGGCTACAGTGGACATCACGCCCCTGTATACAATAATATCACATGCCCATGGCTTAGAAGCTGTTAGGTACTATCTGTCCAACAAAAGTCTTATACCATCAAGACAGGTGGATTTTATCATGGAGTATATAATATGCCATGAACCATAACTATTTCTGGTTTGAGGGGAATTGTTATATTCAAAATTGTGGAGTAGCCATGGGTGCAAAATTTGCACCCAGCATGGTGAATTTATTTATAGCTAAATGGGAGGAGGTCGTCTATGCCAACCAAAACCCGAGTTGATGTTTTGGGGCAGATATATAGTGAACATCCTTCTCCTATGGAGGGGTAACTGATTCTTTGTGTCATTTTATTACTAGACTTAATGATAATGATCATGGGATTATTTTACAGTGTGAATTCAGCACTGAACAAATTAATTTTTGGATTTGATTAGAGTGTCTAATAACTCCTCGGAAACGATCACTTACTTTATGTCTATTGACTGTAACTCTTATTTGGGAGGTAGAGAGTTTCCATCACCTGGATAAAATCAAAACCAAAAAGTCAATTCTTGCATCTTCAGCGGAATCGTACGAATATTAGTGACTATTATCATCATCAATCTAGCCTATTGAAAAATAGGTTTGCCGTAAATTATTAAAAAAATGATCCTATTATAGGCCCTACGTTACCAAATCAATCGGATGTGGTCTTTAAGGGAGCCCCCTCTCTTAGGAATTTAGTGGCCCCTAATAATTATAAGTCAGGTGAGGAAACGTAGGTTCTTTCATGATCTGAAAGGCTTCTACCCATGTCAGAAGTGTGAAGTGTGCAGGGTTAACAGGTTTAAAAAGGTAGGAAAATGACTTTGTTCAAGTCTAATCAAACTAATGGGGACTACAACACTGAACTTTTGTGCCCTGTAATACAAAGAATGTAGTCTATATGATTATCCGTATGGGCAACAATATATAGGAGGGCAATCCGCAAACTACAAACCAGACTAAAAGAACACATTACTAATATCAAGTCTGGCTTTCCAGGTCACAGTGTCTCTAAACACCATGCTAGGTTCTACGATAGAAACCCTTGTGGAAATACTTTTCTAGCCATTGATCTTTTTGTACACCATTGGAGAGGCAGCTTCGCTAAAAAGATAAATTTCGCCCCTCAAGACCCAGTGGATTTATTGCCTTAAAACGTATGTCCCATTTGGCCTTAACGTTGAGTAGGATATTAATTGTTTTATTAATAACAGTTAAAAAATCCTCAGTGGGCCTTATTATTTTAATTTTTTTCCATTATTTTTGTGTATTTTGTCATTCTCCCTTGATGATAGGTTATTCATTGCCAGTCCTTCGTGCTAGCCTTGCCCCTTTTTTCCCTCTCTTTTTTCTTGGTTTATATAGAATTTTTGTTGAATTATTATTTTTCTATTTTATAATTTTTTAAATTTTTTTAAAATGTTTTAGCCTAATGTAGCTATGTATTGTGAGGATAATTTGGCTTTAGTTATATCTATCATGTTAAGTACTATGTATTTTTGGTCCAACAATTGTATTGATATACAGTATAAAGCAAGCTGTTGGCTTATCACCATTTATCCACAAGATGGTGCTCTTCCGTATGAGTGCTCCATCCTACACTTCATGTGATTTTTCACATGACGGAGACACACTGTGTTGATTCTTAGGCTGTTGATTGATAGGTCGATTCCAACAGGATGCGTTACTATTTTCCTTCCTGCTGTGTGTGATGTCCGACACTTGTCCTGTCCCCCCAAAGACGTCATTGGTGACAAAACGCGTCGGGAATGGCCTGGAGGTGACGACATCACAATGTTTTAGCCTCTACCCAGCAGTCGTGTACGAACCGATAGCTTGCTGGAACCTACACTGATATTTATACATGCTGATTACAAGCCATGTCAAGGTAATTGTTGCCACCATTTTCTTTTTAACACTTCACTCATTGGGACCCGTTGCTGATTGACACTGGATGATCAGCTATTTATGGATGATCAGCTGTTTATGCTTTGTCTTGGGCATTTATAATCTATGGTCCTGCTTATCTGGTAAGAGGCGTATGTCAAGAGGGCGTTTCTGGTGGCAGATCCCCTTTGCTTGTTTACATTGGACTTTCCTGTATGGACTGATTTGCTTCACTTATGGATTGTCCACCATTTATGGACTTTCACAGTTTGCTTTGTCAATAACTTATACACGCCAGTTATCTGCATGTTTGCACTTTATTATGCATTTTACTGATTATATGTTGGTTATGTTTTTTCAAGGAGGTCACTCTTTTTATTACGTTTGCACGATTGCACTTTATACAATTCCTTGTTTGATAACATATATTTATAGCGCTGCTTATATTTTGTTTTATAAACTATACTGTAAATTACATACTTCTGACCTAAATGTTCATTGTCTCAACAGCTGCTGGTTGCTAAGCAGTCCATGGCTATTTTAATGATGTTTGTGTTTAAGGTAGGCTTAGATGAAGTGTTAGCTCTCTATTTTCAGTGCACACAAATCATATGTAATGGAAGTGTTTTATTTTTTTTTATTTTTTTTTTGTTTAAATGATTGTGAGGTGTATACATTTCTGTTATGCTTAGATTGCTGTGAAACAAATAAAAGCCTATTTTTTGGGTATACGAAGACTTATTTTAATGATGCACCCGAAGCCCCTCACACCATTAAACACGATTTGGCCACACCCACTGGCCATACATTATACTACTTTCTTGTACAATTTTCCTTTAGATTTATCAAAACAATATAACATGGGGTCAAATCTAAACACTTTCAATTTGTATACAATCAGGCAAGCCCTTACACTACATACCTTTATATCTAAAGAAAATTGAATAGGAAAATTGTATAATGTATGATAAGCCATAAACATTTGGTGAAGTAATGATCTTTAAAATTATGGAGGGAAGTATAGCTTTTATCAACTAGAAAGGTGAGGTCTGCAAGGATTCCAATCTGACATGTGAGCCTTAAATGAAACCTCTTATGAGGGAAACACGTTAGCTTGATCAAGGCAAATTGTCCCTTTTTAATATTAAATCATAAACAAAATGGTACTTTTTGGGTATCAAAAAAGACATTAAAAAGTATTAAAAACTTCAGTGTTTTTCAGTGTTTTTTTATTATAGTAGTGTGGTCAGTGATAAACTGCACAGTTTCTCCAGTGCTGAGAGTTCAGGTAGGAGGAGATTTCAGGTAGGAGATTTCCACTTCAGCCTGAATACACGTGTGTAATGCCAATATCATGTGACCTGGCTATCTCTGAGAACAAGTAATTATTCTCTCCAACATAAAAGACACAACTGATCATGTGCAGGTCGGCTACTCCGCCTGTGTTAGCTGGCCTTCCCCTGATAGACAGTGCAGGAGGGAAGGATCTGTGCATACAGGATAAAACAGCCTTTTTACACAATGCAGAGGATTAACCCCTTAAGTTCCACAGTGATTATAACAAGCATGCTATGCTGCATATGCAGACAGATTTTACTGTTGTGGGTTTAGTAATACTTTAACAGTGGACAGTGCAGTCTCCAGTCAGTCTATTACCTTTGAGAAGGGAAAGGGGGGAGAGGCAGGTAATGCCTTGCCATCCTAGTTTATGGTGCTGAGTGTTAATGCACAAAGTGAAGGGAGACAACTCTAGTCCCTGCATGCAAGGATGGCTCCATAGGATGCTGCAAGAAAAAGGAGCACCCCCCCCCCCCAGAAATGGGAAACCAGGGGCAGTGATCATGGCACCAGCTTAAACTGGAACACAGGCAAGGATTAAAGATAAAGAAGTTGCATACTAAGTGATAAAAACAGCTGTTGAAATGCTTAACAACTGAGGGTTTAGTATTTTTCTTGCCACCCAAAAAGCCCTATTTAAATTACTATTCCTAAGCTGTTAGAAAATTGACATTTGGGAGATGGCATGATAACGAACCAAGTAGCTTTTCAGAAGGAACACATCATTAGCAGTCCACATATATTTCTTACAGCAGATTTCCCTAAAATGTGCAAAGGGTTGATAGATGAATTATTTAGTGTCTACAATTCGTGTCAGATTCTTCACTGGCTTCTACTCTGCCTATCAACAGCTCACAGAGCGATTCGCAAATCGTGGATTTTGTCCTCTTCCCCTTCTGTTACGGCAGTAAAAAATCTAAGTATATTGAAAAGCTATACACCATAGTGCATATATAGCACACCCTGTACCTTAGGTAGGTAAGTTCTAGAGGTAGGTTTTTTTTGTTTCAGCCAGTGCAGGTAAATTTAGGCAGGCCTAGCTTTAAGGCCTGTCTGTTTTTGATCTGGGGGCTGGGAGTGGTTTGAGAGCAGCAGCAGGTGACTGACATGTGGCTTCATCTCTCCGGCGCCTCCCTCTGGTTTCTGGAAGGTTCTGGAAAAGAGGTGGGGAGAGAGGATCGGAGTGGCATGAGGTGTATCTGGGAGCCCTGACCAATCCCCAACTAGGATTGGCAGGGGGCAGGCCTCCTATATATATCCTGGGTCAGCCTGCTGGGGGAGGAGTTGTTGAGTGAAAGAACTGAGTGATGGAGTGTTAGGCTGTCAGGGCCTTTGAAGGGACCCCTATCTGGGGGTGGGGGGGACCTTGGGCCGGGCTCGGAGAGCTGGGAAGGAACCCCTCCATACAACCCAAACGAGGGGTGTCCTGAACAGGAGCAGTAGAGGACAGCAGGGAACACTGCAGGGCAAGTCATCAGGAGGGTTCCATCAGTGGTTCGGTGAGTGACAGGCATAGTCAGAAGATCTGGGAGAGACATGCCAGGAGTGGATGTAGAGCCAGAGGGAGAGACTGTGATGTTGCTGGCAATAGACACAGGCTGCTGCAGCCAGGAGGGTTGGCAGAGTCTACAAAGGACTGACTGGGACCAGTAGTCCACCTAAAACACGGCTAGCGCAAAAGACTCTTAAGTTGCTATTGGATGCTACACCAAAAAGGGACTGCAGACCCTTGCCAGCAAATGGCGAATCCATAACTGTTGGGCCTTATTCAGAGTGGGGCCTAGCCATGTGCTAGCTGTGCCAGGAATCAAGCATTGTGCAGTAGAGGAAGCAGAGTTTACTCATAAGTGATGTGGTGGAGGAGTATGGATCGTTAGAAACTGCAAACACAGATTCCAAATATCTTTCATTCGTTTGAAGTCAGTTATCTGGGCATCCCATGACCCCTTTACCCCATCCAAGTTAAATCCCTTAATAAAACAACAAAAACAAGCTGATGGACTGTTCATTGTTCAGTGAGGAGTGACTGGAAGCAAATGCTGGACTGTGCAGGGTGACAGGCGGAACTACTACACTCAGTGACCCCACGGGGGGCACCGCTACACATAATTATGGACCTATGAAACGTTATTTTTTTTTATGCCAGATGGCAACTTTTTATGGAACATACATTATCTGCTTGCAAATGACCTTTCTCATGACGCCATTCTAATTTACAGAATGTTACAGCAAAGCCAATCTTACCAACTCTTCGGGTAGGCTAGAGCTTTTATCCCTAGGTTTTATGCTAACTAGCTTCCTGAGAGCCCAGTTTACTAGATGGTCTGTTGGTTGGTTTTCTTTTTCTCCTTTTCATTTTACGTTTGTCTATTTGGCTCTGATCCACGCCTTTACAAAAAAGCACGCTCTATGCCTCTGGGGGTGATTTTCATCTATGCTTCCAGTACACCTGTATTGGCTGTATCCATGACTATTCCATGTCTTGAATTGATTCTATAAATTCTATAATACACTTAAATGCTTTTAAATCTGTTTAGAATTATTGCATCACTCTGTTACCACTGATTTTATGCTGACACATGGTATGCCTTTTTGTATATTGGTATCTCCAATATCTGATTTTTTTTTATTTTTAATGGTTACTCTAAAAGCTGTAGTAAAAATTGTATTTAAAAAAAAAGGGCTAAGAGGGATTCATAATTGAGGTAATTGAAGTAAAAAGTTGTAGATGTTACTTACAGGAGACAGTAGAATTTCAACTTTATTTTTCCTGGTTCAAGTTGATTAGGGGCAAATATTTGCAGAGTGAACAATGAACCCTATCTGGTCATGAGACTGGCCTGATGCAGCTATTGACACTGGATGGCGAACCTGCCAATTTTGTATTTAAGTTATGTTAGTTTACAATAAAATAGGCACTTTCTGACAATGTCAGAAAAACTTCAGGATGAGGAAATAATTGCTGCTTTTAGAAATATGCACAGAATTCAAAGTTTCCATTATTACTCTGTAGCCAAGGCAGGCACCTTGGCTACACTTCTGTCTTTCTTTTTTTAAAGATATTTTTATTGCAGTTTTATGACATACAGACATGAAACAAAAAGGCACAAACAAAACTACAACACCGATAACAGAATGCTCCTAATCCAGCATATCATGAAAATCCGGTAGTGTGCAATAATAAACTAGATATTACATCTACCAGTGGATATAAACTTCAACAGATGAGTAAGCGATACGGTTTTTAAACATCCTGGGCATAACAGAGGTTCCTGTTTAATACAACACTCACACGGTGAACCCCCCTGTCGTGGTAGTATGGGGGGGGGGGGGGTCAGTGGGCTAGCCAGCCATCTGCCCCAATTTTTTATGGAATGCTTTAGTCCTCTTACAGATGTCAAAGGTAAGTTTATATAGAGGCAGGGAATCATTGACAAGTTTCAGCCACATATTCCACGACCCTTTCCATGTCAGCAGGGGGGACTTACACGCATAGAGGCTGCAAAGTAGTCTCTTAGCCTGGGGCTGGACAGTGAGGTCACCATATATGCCCAGCAGACAGTTTTTAAGGTGCACTATATTTGGCAAACCCAATGCAGAAAATATGAAGGAGCCTATGTCAGCCCAGAAGTTGTGTACCAGTGGACAAGCCCAAAAGCAGTGGAGAAATTCAGCAGTTTGTCCGCAACCGTGGAAGCAGTCAGCAGAGGGGGATAGTCACATTTTATACAGTCTAGCAGGGGGGAGGTGTGAATGATGGAAAATGTTTAGTTGAGGCTACACTTCTGTCCAATTCTTGATATGGTTCTTAAACTATGGTCAAACAAAACGAGCAGGCTTACAGTTGAGCATTGTACCTGTTTTTTCTCCTCTGTTAGCTCATCAAACAGTCTCTCTGTGTCAGCTATGTTTTTCATCCTCTCATTGTATGTGATTTCAGTCTCATATGGTGGTATAACTAGAGGGAGCTGTGACTGGGTGTTACTCTCTGGATTAATGACAGTCTTTTGCCTCTCTGAAAAGCAGACAGAAAAAGAAAACGATGTTACATTTAAACTGGCACTTTAGTACTAGCAGAGCATCGAGGTTCTGAAAATCACTTTGGAACCATTTTCCTAAAAAAAAAAAAAAAAATCAAATATAGAAGCATCTTGAAAAGGTAAATGGTATGAAAGATCTACTAAGTGTATGTCTGAGTAAAATAATGATTGAAAAAAACACTTCAAATACAGAAAAAAAAACTGTTGATCCTCTGGGGAGGCTGCAATGCTGTTTCTCCTACACCAAAATCCTAAACAGGAAATCAGGAGTTTACTGGGGTTTTGACCAGATTAACAGATATTTTTCTGTAAATGCAGTTTTTTTTAAATTTTTTATATGAGACAAAACTTGGGGACATGTATGTATTGAGAGAATTAATGCATATTTTTTTGCTCAGGCATACACTTTTGATTTCACAGGTACCCAATAATATTAAAATGATTACATACGATGGCAATGGATCCTACATGCTTTTCTATTAGCTGGCAAATGTATTAGTAAATAAGGAATTGCAGTAATTTGCAATTAGCAAGCAATGGTATATACATTTCAGAACATACAGGTTTTTTTTTTCTACAAGGGAAAAAGGTACAATATTGGGAACAGGACTATGAAGATGGTGGAGACTGTGCAAGTATATACAGCACACAGAACATTCTGTATTGAAAACAGGGCTGCAGTAGGTTTTGATCAGGCAACAACCCTACCACATCGGTGGGAATGGGGACATACATTGGAAAACATGCAACATGGAATGGATAAATAAAACTGCATGCGCCCTAAAAAAATAAATTTAAAAAAAAAAGTCACAGCTAAATTACAAATAGAGATAAACGTGAACTAAAAACAACCTCCCAGTGCAAGTGAATCGTTAGCAAGTTACTTATTTTCCTAACCTGCCCACCCAGATTTATACTCACTTGTCCCCATTTTGCTGTGATTTTGGCCATGTAGCCTCCAGGACACTGCACAGCCTGCTGTCAGAATTTTCTCCATCGTACAGGCAAATGTGTTCAACATTCTTCATTGGTACCTCTGGAGAGGTTGTACTCTTGTTGATCATGCAATGTGACCTTTTCAAATTACTGTATGGAATATGCAGCACATATGTGCCAGCCTGACAGAGACAGTTGCGTGGCACCGAAGAAGCTGCAAATCCGAGATCTCAGCAGGTGGGGGACAAGTTAGTATAAGGCTTGCAGGGAGGGGGTTGGAGCCAGGCACAAATTGTACAAAAATGCAAACAAAAATCTTTACTTTTTTCTATTTTATTTTTATATTGCAACTGTATTTCACAGTTACACTATTAAATAGATGGAACTGCAGATGAACACTGTATAAAAGTAAAGTGGGGACCTTATAATGAAGTTGGGTACTCTGTGTTCCACAGTCTCTGCTAAAAGAGAAATTCAGTTATTCTTTACCTCCTGAATCTCCCAAAGACATAAACTGAAGCCTCTTTCTGGGACTTGGATCTTTACATTTTGATGACTCTGCCCAAGCAACATCAAACCTACAAGCACAGGAAGCAATCAGTATAGAAAAAGTAAATGTCTGTCCACTAATAAGTTTGACAAACAAAAGAACGGTTATTCAAGAATTTTGAAAACCTAAGCAAAATTCAGACTTGTCCTCATATACAGTATGTTAATAGATAAAATTAACTGCTGTATTAAAACAGATACCTTGTCATTGTGTTTTCTTCATCGCATAACAACTGACTCAACCCCGGAGAAAGATTCTCACTTGGAGAACGCTTCGGGCTGCACTTCACTTGTAAAGGGGCCAACATCAATTCACGCTTTGCTGCAATACAAAGTTAATAGAAAGTCTGCATTATGCTGAAAAACTTAAACCAAGCAATTGACAGATATAATATATTTCCAATCTAATTACATAACATTAAAAGGGTTTTTCCAGCGCAGATAATATGTACCCAATGTTTTACACCCCTTATTGCAAAAATTCCATAGTACAAAGTTCAGCTACAGAGGGCCATACTGAAGAAACAAATACGAAAAAACAACACCATAAAACCCCACCCCATTCTTCATGCAGAACTGTCCTCATTTTAACCACTTCAATACAGGGCACTTAGACACCCTCCTGCCCAGACCAATTTTCAGCTTTCAGCACTGTCGCAGTCTGAATGACAATTGCGCGGTCATCCAACACTGTACCCAAACTAAATTTTTATCATCTTGTTCCCACAAATAGAGCTTTCTTTTGGTGGTATTATTAGATCACCTCTGCGGTTTTTATTTTTTGCTAAACAAATTTTAAAAAAAGACAGAAAATTTTGAAAAAAAAATAAGTTTTGCTTTTGTTTCTGTTAAAAAAATGTGTAAATAAGCAGCGTCCTATGAGGTGTGGTAGAGGTAACCCCTTCCGCCAGTCCTAACAGGCATACAGCAATCATTTGCGGGATCGGAGTCATTAGGGTATTAGATAGTGGACACAATGCAAAGAGAGTTTACTCAATATTTTGTAGATGTCTGATATTATTCCCTTTTGAAAAGGCCCATAAGGGAAGGTTCTTTCAACAGGTGATAGTTTGGAGAATTGCAAGAGGGATGTAATGAATTGGGCGATTTAAGGATGCTTCTGAAATTAGAGAATATTGGTGGCTTGTGGTTTTCCAGAGACCACGGAGGAAAAGGATATTGGGGGTTATTTACAAAAGACAAATCCACTTTGCACTGAAAGTGCAGTTGCTGTAGATCCGAGGGGGATATGCAAGGAAAATAAAAAACAGCATTTTAACTTGCACATGATTGGATGATAAAATCAGCAGAGCTTTCCCTCATTTCAGATCTACCCCTCAGATTTACAGCGACTGCATTTCTAAGTGCACTTGTAGTGCAAAGTGGATTTGCCTTTCGTAAATAACCCCAGTGTGTGTATGAGCCTATGTAGTTCTACAGAAGCATCTGCTTTCCCACAGTAGGGGTGTATAGACATCATCCAGAATTTTTCTACTTCAATCCATCGATTATAGGCATACAGGGTAGACCATGGAGCTGCAACTTGCAAGTGGATTGTTTGGTAATTAGCAATAGAGATATTTGAATATCTTAAAAAAGAGGAATAAAGTTCCTCCTAAATCAAGTATTTTAAATGCAATTTGCAGCATTTTCCATAATTTTTTAATTGCCTAAAATGTTCCTTTTAACTTCCAAAAAAATGGACTACTCCAAGAGGAGTCAATACCCCAGCACAGCCCCCTCACACCTTGCACGTCATATTCCTCTCCTCTTCTGGGAGTGTCTGATTACTCTCTGTGCTGGTCTAGTTCATTTACCACTCCCCATCCTACACGCTTCGTGTTTTTTTTTTTTTTAAACAAATAATTTTGCAATTGCCCTGTACTTATTCTAACCGATTTTTGAAGACATCCTATTCTTGTCTATGGAACCATATAACACATTTCATTTTAATCCATTTATATGAGAGGAAAGAGCAAAAGATTCATACAACATTGTGCTTTCTACCAATTTAAATGAAAGACCCTTACTTGGGGTGGTAACAGTGGATGTCTTCCTGATTGAAGGTGGGAGTGAGGAGGATCGTGGGCCAGATGGGGAATTAAGGCGTTTTTGTCGATCTCTACTTTTATCTGGAGAAGCACGAGGCGTACAGCAGTCATTGAATCCCACAGTATGTTTAGAGAACAGTCCTGAAAGATTCATTACAGTGAACTTCTTGACCAAATACACAAACAGCTGTACACCTACTGTCAATTAAGCCTTTAAAAGGGCAATTTCAGGCATTAAGTGAAATCAGTCAGAAAACTCCTCAAGCATTCCAGTACACAGCTGCTGTCCTACAATCAAAGGTTTAGGTCTGGCCTCATGCACACTGGATGTTTAGTCCATGTGCATGAGATTCCAGCATTTTCGTGTGGGCAGAAGACACATATGCACTGTTCTAGTTTATACAATTATGTGAAAAAGTATTTGCCCCTTTTCTGATTTTTTTTTTTTTTTTGCATATTTGTCACAATCAGATCATCAAACAAATTTTATTATTACACAAAGACAACCCGAGTAAATACAAAATGAAGTTTTTAAATGATGGTTTCATTCATTGAGGCAAAAAGCTGTCCAAACCTGCCTGGCTTTATGTGAAAAAGTTACTGCCCTCTAAACCTAATAACTGGTTGTGCCACCCTTGGCGGCAACAACTGCAATCAAGTGTTTGCGATAACTGGCAATGAATCTTTCACATTGCTGTGGAGCAATTTTGGCCCACCTTTCTTTGCAGAATTGTTTTAATTAGGCCACATTGGAGTGTTTTCCTAGCAACGGCCTGCGTAAGGTCATGATACAGCATCCCTATTGGATTTAAGTCTGGGCTTTGACTAGGCCACTCCAAAACCAAAATTTTGCTTTGTTTGGACCATTTGGAGGTGGACTTGCTGTAATGTTTCGGATAATTGTCCTGCTGCATAACCCAAGTGCACTTGAACTTGAGGTCACGAACTGATGGCCGCACATTCTCCTTTAGGATTTTCTGGTAGAGCTCAGAATTCATGCTTCCATTAATTATGTCGTCCAGGTCCTGAAGCTGCAAAGCAACCTCAGACATGCTAACATCACATCTGACTGTTGGTATGATGTTCTTGTTATCAAATGCTGTATTACTTTTTTGCTAGATGTAACGGGATGCACACCTTCCAAAAAGTAGCATTTTTGTCTCATCAGTCCACAGAATATTTGCCTAAAAGTCTTGGGGATAATAAAGATGTTTTTGGTAAATGTGAGATGAGTGTTTGTGTTCTTTTTGGTCAGCAGTAGCTTAGGCCTCGGAACTCTTCCATGGATGCCATTTTTGCCCAGTCTCTTTCTTATTGTTAAATCATGAACACTGATCTTACCTGAGGCAAGTGAGGCCTGCAGTAGATGTTGTTCTGGGTTCTTTTATGACCTCCTGGATGAATCGTCATCATGCTCTGTTCCAAGTTTTCTCCATTTGTGGATAATGGCTCTTACTGTGGTTCGCTAGCGTCCCAAAGCCTTAGAAATGGCTTTGTAAACCTTTCCAGACTGATACACGTCAATGACTTTGTTTCTCATCTGTTCTTGAATTTTTTTAGATCACGGCATGATGTGTTGCTTTTTGAGATCTTTTAGTGTGCTTCACTTTGTCAGACAGCTTCTATTTAAGTGATTTTTTTATTCAACAGGTCTGGCAGTAATCAGGCCTGGGTGTGGCAAGTGAAATTTAACTTAGCTTTCCAAAAAATTGTGGTTAATCACAGTTCATTCATTACTTTTTCACATAGGGCCAGGCAGGTTTGGACAGCTTTTTTGCCATAAAAAAATGAAATAATTTAAAAATTTAAAAAATGAAATAATTTAAAAACTGCATCTTGGATTTACTCGGGGTATCTTTGTGCAATAAAATTTGTTTGATGATCTGAAGGCAAGAGAAATGTGCAAAAAATAAAAAATCAGGAAGGGGCAAATACTTTTCACAGCACTACATATAAAAAAATTATATTATATATTTTCTTAGTTCAGTTTATAGTTTTAGTATGCTTGAACATTTGAGGTTTTAATTTTTTATGTGCTGCACTAGGAGATTTATAAAATAAATGGATGTCTATGGTGCTAAAATGGATGCCATGGCAAAAAACAAACAAAAAACATATAGTACATTTTTGCAATATATGCATATGAATTTCTTTAAAGAACCTACAAGAGCAGAAAAACACCTGGTAAACTGCCAAAAATGCACTCAGCTTTTAAATCTTTTTTAAATGTTTTCAGCACTTGCCAGTTTTTTGTGTTTTTTTTTTTTTTTTTTGCTAAACTACTCAAACCCATCCACTCTTCCATCTCTGGACACTAATCATTCTCTAGTCCTAAAATACATACTAGGAGCATTAATTACCCTCCTTAAAGAGGAAACACACTGCATCCTTGAGCACTGCAAAGCAAAAATGCTATTTAATTCGTTTTTAACATTCAAACGGAATCTCATCCATGTCTCCATGTTTTATTTTGCTTATAAATCACTTTTAAAAACACCCCCTAGCATGTTTTGGCCATGTTCACCTTGAGTAAGGGCAGATGATGCATGTAGCATTTACTTCCTGGCAGCCATCTGCCTTTAGCTCAGGCATGCGCGTAGGAGAATGTGCTTAGCTAAGAAAACCCCTCCTCCTATGAAGATTCCTGGGATGTATAACATCATTTACTTAGGCCTAGAATCCAGGAAGTAACTGAAAAAATGTTCAAAAAAAAAAAAAAAAAAGTTTAAAAGGATAAGTTTACCTTACATGTTACATGTGCCACCCGATTTTAGGGTGGAACATGTAACATGTTCCCAATGCTGCAGCCACTGCCTGCTGCCCCCACCCCCCCCCCCCTCCCTGTGGCAGCAGTACGGGGAGAAGTTCCCCATATTAGCTGCCAGTTTTTAAAAGCAGCTTGGCCATGCGAGGCTCCGCCCACACGGCCGCATCATTCATACACAGAGCTCTGTGTATGAATGAACTGCAAGTCCCGTCAGCCTTAGTGGCTGTCGGCTTGTAGTTCTCAATGAACTACCACGACGCTCTAGAGTGCTGTAGTAGTTTGAGTCTTCCTGTCAGTGAGTATCGGTTTACCCATATGGCATGTATGGGTAAAGCAGATACACTGACAGTGTAGAGGAGACTTTCATGGCATCAGCGATCTCCTGATCGCTGGTGCAATGCTTAACAGGCTCCTAATACAAAAAAAAATACATGCACATTTTTTTTTACCTGCAAAAAGATTTACATTTATTATTTTTTTGTACAAAGGCAAACTTATCCTTTAAAACAAGAAAATCTGATATACTTTTCTATCGATTTACAAATGCAAGCAGCATAAGGATTAAAAATAGTCAATGTTGAAATGTTGAATGAGAGAATTAAGTTCTGCTTTAATAACACAACAAACGTGCAGTGGACTGTCCTGAATTTCTGGCATGATCAACAGGTTCTTGTTCTATATGCTTATTGAAATTAATGAGAATGTATACAAACCCTTAAATTGCATAGAGTAAGGTATTACATATCAAGGTATAGACCCTATATAGGCCATGGTATAGAAACATACAAACAAAAACGATAGAGTTGCATATCAGAGCATAAGCAAAACAGAAGATCCTCCACGAGGGCGCTGACATTGTAAATGCCCAGGGAAAGAGGGGTTGAGAGGAATCAGACATGGGGTGGAGAGAGAGAGAGAGAGGAGGGGGAAGCGGATGTGGTGTGAGAAAGTAAAGTTCAGCCGAAGGTTGCAATGTCAAAAAAAAATTGGTGATGGCATCAGAAAATCTGGCATCTTCTCATGTAACATTACTTAAGTGATTCTGAATCTGGTTTAACCCTTTCATGACTAAGCCTATTTTTGAAATTTGGTGTTTACAAGTTAAAATCCGTATTTTTTGCTAGAAAATTACTTAGAACCCCCAAACATTATATATTTTTTTTTAGCAGAGAATCTAGAGAATAAAATGGCGATTGTTGCAATATTTTATGTCACACGGTATTTGTGCAGCAGTGTTTTAAATGCAAATTTTTGGGAAAAGGGACACTTCCATGAATTTTAAAAAATCCAAACAGTAAAGTTACCCCAATTTTTTTGTATAATGTGAAAGATGATGTTACGCAGAGTAACTAGATACCAAACATGTCACGCTTTATAATTGCACGCACTCGTGGAATGGCGACAAACTACGGTACCTAAGAATTTCCATAGGCGACGCTTTAAATTTTTTTTACGGTTACCAGGTTAGAGTTACAGAGGAGGTCTAGTGCTAGAATTATTGCTCTCGCTCTGATGATCGCGGCGATACCTCACGTGTGATTTGAACACCGTTTACATATGCGGGCGCGACTTCCGTATGCGTTTTCTTTGCTGCGCGAGCTCGCGGGGACGGGGGCACTTTCAAAAAAAATTTTTTCTTATTTATTTTTATAAAATGTGTTTAAAAAAAATTTTTTTTTGATCACTTTTATTGCTGTCACAAGGAATGTAAACATCCCTTGTGACAGTATTAGGTGGTGACAGGTACTCTTTATGGAGGGATGGGGGGGTCTAAAAGACCCCCCCATCCCTCCTTTGCACTTCACAGTTTTCAGATCGCCGAAAACGGCGATTCTGAATACTGTGTATCTTTTTAAAACCGGCGCCATTGGCAGCCGAGTAAACAGGAAGTGACGTCATGACGTCGTTTCCGCGTTTACAATAAGGAGGCTGGAACGAAGCCGCCCACAGCTTTGTTCCAGCCCGCCCCCAGAGACACCGGATTGGTCACCGGGCCTCCCGTTGGCACGGGAGGCCCGGTGAGAGCGGCGAGAGGCGGCGGGACGTCCCCTCCCGCTGCTCCGGTATAACAGCCAAGCGGCTTTTAGCCGCCTCAGTTGTTATATCTGGATAGCCGATCGCCGACTCTAAACAACGGTACCGGGATGATGCCTGCAGCTGCGGGCATCATCCCGGTATAACCCCGGAAAGCCGAGTACGCACATCTGCGTACGCTCGGCGGGAAGAGGTTAAATTGTACTAAGGGTGTGGCACTTCCAGGCCTTAGCGTTTGTCTGCTTCGCAGCTGTAAGAATTAAGGCCGGCCATAGATGGTTTGAACCATGTATGGGCAGGCTGAATTTAGAAAAGTTGATCGATCAACTTAGGCACAACCAGCCTGCTGGATTTCCCCTTTTATTATAGCTAGCAGCTAGTATACCCACTAGCAATAATCACGGAGTTCTCCTGGCGGGGGCGGCTTCCCTCGCCCACCTGCCGGGAGAAAACAATGGCTCAACGGGAGGATTTTAGCTGTCAAAACTGTCTGTTTTGATGGTTGAATCAAGCTAATTACTTTCCTGCAACCATGACCAGGGGATTTCAGAAAATCAGGTATTTGTTTTTACACTTACGGAACTCAAAAACTAAACACTTTCCAAAATGTATTTAACAGATTCAATTTCAGATTTCCCATGAGGCATTGCAAGGCCGGCAGTTACAATTACTCCCAGAGGCATGATGGGGCTTGTAGTTCTGCAACAGCTGGAGTGCCCCAGGTTGCCTACCCATGCTCTAGAGCAGTGGTCATCAACCCTGTCCTCAGGGCCCACTAACAGGCCAGGTTTTATGTATTACCTTGGGGAGATGCAGACAAGAATACTGAAATCACTGAGCAGCAAATTATATCACCTGTGATGTATTTCAGTTATCTAGCAAACCTGGCCTGTTAGTGGGCCCTGAGGACAGGGTTGATGACCACTGCCCTAGAGGCATCTTTTCATTCCATAATAGAATTATTTTTAAATTGGTCAGTGATTAACTTTTTGGGCAAAAGTTTAACGTGGTTCAGGGTCTTTTTGCTCCCTACCAGAACCATTTCTCTCATCCATTTCTAGATAGTGTTGCTTTGTTAGAGGCCACTGAAAGATTATAAAGCCAACAGCTTAAAAGCAGGTAATATATAACTAAACTACCAATTTGCAGTTTTGCTACTTCCCTCACAAAGGCATAATTGTGCATTCTGATTTAATATACACTTAGGAAAAAACACAAAAGCCTCAGACAAAAATATAAAGGGCAGCATTGTCCAGTTTTCAGTCTGTGACAGAGTTATAAATTACCTCTGTTGTGTTCCATTAAATGCACCGTATTGTTTATACACTGCTAAATGACTAGAAGTGTTGGAGCAGCACAGAAGAAATGTGTTTGCATGATTAATGTGGATGATGTGCCAACTTACTTTGAAATGAGCTTTCCTTATTCCATCCTTTCAGCCCCTTCTCTTCTTCATAGTCTCTTAAGGCTTTTAGAATTGGACTCTCCTGTGTACTACTGTCTTCTGTCTTGGGTTTAGCTGCCATATAATCATGTAAAGCATCCTTTTCTGGTGGGGAATGGTACCTTAACAATAATAATGACATTTTATTATTATTGGGTTAATTATTAATCATAATAATCTCTACATTATCAATATAATAAAGCAGACCTATAGGGTAAATATTAAGATGAACTGGTACATGTAGTCCAAAAGATAAAGCAGCACTCATGGGTCTTGAAAGGTGATGACGTTTTATTTTGATGTTTCGATGAAGCAGAAGATTGTCTTCCTCTGGACAGTAAAGTGAAGCAACACAACATTGACAGCCGTGGCCAAAAGTTTTGAAAATGACAAATATACATTTTCACAAAGTCTACTGCCTCAGTTTTTATGAAGGTAATTTGCATATACTCCAGAATGTTATGACGAACGATCAGATGAATTGCAATTAATTGCAAAGTCCCTCTTTGCCATGAAAATTAACTTAATCCCATAAAAAAACATTTCCACCACATTTGTGAAGAAGGCTTCAGGGTGCCCAAGAAAGTCCAACAAGCACCAGGATCCTCTCCTACAGTTGATTCAGCTGCGGAATCGGGGCATCACCAGTGCAGAACTGCTCAACAATGGCAGCAGGAAGGTGTGAGTGGATCTGCACGCACAGTGAGGTGAAGACTTTTGGAGGATGGCCTGGTATTTATTAAGAAGGGCAGCAAAGAAGCCACTTCTATCCAGGAAAATCAGGGACAGACTGATATTCTGCAAAAGGTACAGGGACTGGACTGCTGAGGACTGTAGTAAAGTCATTTTTTCTGATGAATCCCCTTTCCAATTGTTTGGGGCATCCGGAAAAAAAACTTGTCCGGAGAAGAAAAGGGGAGCGCTACCATTAGTCCTGTGTCATGCCAACAGTAGGGGTTGCTTCTCAGCCAAGGGAGTGGGCACACTCACAATTTTGCCTAAGAACACAGCCATGAATAAAGAATGGTACAAAAACATCCTGCGAGAGCAAGTTCTCCCAACCATCCAAGAACAGTTTGGTGACAAACAATGCCTTTTCCAGCATGATGGAGCACCTTGCCATAAGGCATCAGTGATAACTAAGTGGCTTGGGGAAGAAAGCATCCAAATGTTGGGTCCATGGTCATGAAACTCCCCAGACCTTAATCTAATTGAGAACTTGTGGTCAATCCCCCAAGAGGTGGGTGAAAAACAAAACAAACAAAACAAAAACAAAAAACACAAAAATTCTAACAAACTTCAAGCATTGGTTATGCAAGAATGGGCTGCCAAGATGTGGCCCAGAAGTTGATTGACAGCATGCCAGGGTGAATTGCAGAGGTCTTGAAAAAGAAGGGTCAACACTTAAATATTGACTCTTTACATAAACATAATGTAATTGTCAATAAAAGCCTTTGACACTTATGAAATGCTTCTAGTTATACTTCAGTATACCATAGTAACATCTGACAAAAAGATAAAAACACTGAAGCAGCAGACTTTGGGAAAATATATATTTGTGTCATGCTCAAAACTTGGCCATGGATGTACACCCTGTACACTTCCCATCATTGTCACCCACATTTGATGACATCATCACATGCAAATGTCAAAGTTCCAGCTAAAAAATGTCAGGCAGGTGTTTAAATCCTGTCACTAAAGGCAAGTGACAGCGCATCATGTTGCCTAGGGAAGATGGCCGCCCAGGCTGATTCAGGGCTGAAATAGGAAAAGTAGTGGACAATTATATGTACAGGAAAAAGTATTAAGGAGGCATGGCAGAGTAATCTGCAACACCAGAGATACAGCTCAAGAGACAAGCCCAAAAACAGACATGAACCCAGTAGAAGCTCGCCAAACAAATATGCTGAAAGTGAAAATAAAAAAAAAACTGTGATCCATTAAAAGCAGCAGAAAGTTTGAGCTTAGAACAGGAAGAGCGCGAAAGTTGGCAACACCCATAGCAGAGTAGTCTCACAGGTAGTAGAAAGAGAACTGAAGATGATTAGGAGAACCTGTGACAGGTATTCTCCAAAAGGAGATCACTGGAGAAGGAGGAAAAAGATTTATAGGTAGATGTAGAAATACATTTAGAAAAGATGTATATTTAGATATATGTTAAAGATTTATTTCAATTGGCAGTGTGAACACTATTAGAGTAATGAAATCTAACCAATGTCAGGTAACAGTATAATAACCTTGTCCCAAGTATGATTTGTAATTAGGTTTGTGCATGATGGAAGCCTTAGTTCTGCAGCTAAACAGTCATCAAAA
Organism: Aquarana catesbeiana; assembly: GCF_042186555.1. Classification (NCBI taxonomy): domain Eukaryota; kingdom Metazoa; phylum Chordata; class Amphibia; order Anura; family Ranidae; genus Aquarana; species Aquarana catesbeiana. The sequence continues at coordinate 244,707,489 of NC_133324.1, read as the reverse complement.
TATTAAACTATCCAACAGGACTAAAAATTATGGAAAATCCAAAATAATGTTTTGTCACCTGAAAAGGAATAAGGGAGAAATCTTCCAATATGGACACTTATTCTGGTAATAATATTATAAAACATGGGTAACTTAATATACATTTTTTGTGTGCTATGAATTAAAGGATAAGTTCACTTTAAAAAAAAAAAAAAAATCATGGGTGCAATCTCAGGCTCCTGCAGACTTGTCAGTGTAGCGGTCTGCTCGTATCTTGTACAGGCAGGCAGTTACTGAAAGACAGGAAGCATGAATGAACAACCAAGAGCGCTCATCGGCACCCTGGTGGTTCATGTGGTTATTGAGAACTACAAGCCGTCAGCCGCAATGGATGACAGTAGTTGTAGTTCTCTCATTCACCAAACTCTGTGAATGAGTGATGCGCCTGGGTGGGCAGAGGCCCGCACGGCCATTTTTTTTATTAAATTGTGACAGTGGGTGCTAGGAGAAAACTGGGGGCTGCTCGGTTAGTAACATGTTACACCATAAAAATGGGTGTAATATGTAACATGTTATTAAAGGTGAACTTATCCTTTAAACACTCAACTAGCACACCAGGGTAATCCTGATGTACTGTTTTTCTGAAAGTCACTACGAGGCATGTGTGAGGTATTAGTGCCATTTTGAGTTGTCTCAAAACTTTTAGGTCTCAAGCACTCAGATTAAAAAACGCTGCTGCTTATTTTTTTTAAGCTTCTAAAAGTACCCCTATGTTTGCTATGCACACCTAGGCATTCACAGGCATATTTGATAAGTGTTTACAGGCGGAAAAAAAATGCATACTGCATAATCATGCACACATGCATGTACAGTTGTGCTCATAAGTTTACATACCCTGGCAGAATTTATGATTTCTTGGCAATTTTTCAGAGAATATGAATGATAACACAAAAACTTTTCTTTCACTCATGGTTAGTGTTTGGCTGAATCCATTTATTATCAATCAACTGTGTACTCTTTAAATCATAATGGCAACAGAAAGTACCCAAATGACCCTGATCAAAAGTTTACATACCCCAGTTCTTAATACCGTGTATTGCCCCCTTTAACATCAATGACAGCTCGAAGTCTTTTGTGGCATTTGTGGATGAGGCTCTTTATCTTCTCAGATGGTAAAGCTGCCCATTCCTCTTGGCAAAAAGCTTCCAGTTCCTGTAAATTCTTTGGCTGTCTTGCATGAACTGCACGTTTGAGATCTCCCCAGAGTTGCTCAATGATATTGAGGTCAGGATACTGAGATGGCCTTCACTTTATTCTGCTGTAGCCAATGACAGGTCGACTTGGCCTGTTGGAATGTCCAAGTACGTCCCATGCACAGCTTCCTGGCTGATGAATGCAAATGTTCCTCCAGTATTTTTTGATAACATACTGCATTCATCTTGCCAACAATTTTGACCAAATTTACTGTGCCTTTGTAGCTCACACATCCCCAAAACATCAGCGATCCACCTCCATACCTTTCATCATAGGCCTTGTTAACTCCTCTCTAAATGTAGCGTTTATGGTTATGGCCAAAAAGCTCAATTTTGGTCTCATCACTCCAAACGACTTTGTGCCAGAAGGTTTGTTGCTTGTCTCTGTGCTGTTTGGCATATTGTAAGCCGGATACTTTGTGGCATTTGCATAGTAATGGCTTTCTTCTGGCGACTCGACCATGCAGCCCATCTTTCTTCAAGTGCCTCCTTATTGTGCATCTTGAAACAGCCACACCATATTTTCAGAGAATCCTGTATTTCACCTGAAGTTATTTGTGGGTTTTTCGTTGCATCCCAAACAATTTTCCTAGCAGTTGTGGCTGAAATTTGAGTTGGTCTACCTGACCGTGGTTTGATTTCAACAGAACCCTTCATTTTCCAATACTTGATTAGAGTTTGAACACTGCTGATTGGCATTCTTAATTCCATGAATATCTTTTTATAACCCTTTCCTGTTTTATACAGTTCAACTACCTTTTCCCACAGATCCTTTGACAATTCTTTTGCTTTCCCCATGACTCAGGATCCATGCAGCGCTGGATGAAAGATGCAAGGGTCAGGAGTCTAGAAACGCATTGACCTTTTATACACACACACTAATTACAAGCAAACAGATCACAGGTGAGGATGGTTACCTTTAATAGCCATTCAAACCCCTTTGTGTCAACTTGTGTGCATGTTATCAGGCCAAAATCAGCAGGGTCAAAACACTAACCATGAGTGAAAGAAATGTTTTTGTGTTATTCATATTCTCTGAAAAATGACCAAGAAATCATAAATTCTGCCTGGGTATGTAAACTGATGAGCACCATACTGGCACCATTTGTTTTCCCAAAAAATCCTCCAAAGGGACCACTGTTACTATAGAAACCTTGAAAATGTGAATGCCCGACAGCACCATCATCTAGAAATCCAAATTTCACATGTATTCTTTACTTTATTTGAAGGTAAACTTTTTACTTCAAAATGAACCACCACTATTTATCTCTATTCACCTAAACTATTGAAGCCTCTATAATATCATTTAAACCCATTTTACTAGATTTGAGGGAGTTAATGAAGTGGTGGGTCTGTGTGACTTGCCACCTCTTCAACAAAGGGTCTATCGTCTGTTAAATATCTGTGATGGTTCTCAGAGACCCTTGAGTCAGAAAGCAATAGAGTCCAATATTGTAGCAAAAGTTTGAACTGGTGATATAGGATAGCAGGGGTATACTCCAGATCTATGACCCCTGGTGTCAGACTCATTTGCGACTACAAAAGATTTAGATATGGAGTCATTTTGAATAACTTTTAGCATGGTTCCTATAAGAAGATGCAATTTCATTTTGGGGTGGAAGGTTTTTAGGAATCCGTACTAGGGCTAAGAGGGGAATAGAGGTTGCTTCTTGTTCAACATCAACTAATCTCTTAAAGGATGAATGTTTATTCCAGTTGAGTAATCTAGTCAGCTGTACTGCCCGGTGATAGCAGACAGGATCAGGGAACATGAATTCTGTGAATTTGGATAGTTGGATTATGGAGTTGGAAATTTGTGAGGGGATTTGTAGGCCTGTAGGAATTTTATTTCAGTTTTTATGGATCAGATATAGGTGAAGGGTATACCAATAGGAAGGGTTTGTAGTAAGTACAGTAGTTTGTGCAGGACATTTCTTTTCAGAATATGGTTTTCAATGCTAACAATTTTTTTTATTTGTTTCATTTGTTCATATTAGCAGTGTTTTATTAGTAGCAACACACAGAACTGAAAAAAAGAAACTTTGTTTCATATATAAATACCTTTGCTATGCTTTGAAATTCCTATTTTAAAATAAACTAAAGGCTCATGCACACTGCATCTCAAAGAAGCTGCTCCTACAGGCTTTTGAGCTTTTTTGAGCTCTAATTGTTTAGCCTGGCAATTCCCCTCTCCCCTCTGCATGACTACACGGTCATGCGCGTTGCAGTGTGAACCTGGCCCTAAAAGGGTGTTTTTTTTGGAGGGGCGGAGGGGTCTTTTTTTAAATCTCACAATACAATATTGCCAAAGGAAAGCCTTGCTTGTCGTGAAAATTGATACATGTATTACATGTTTGTTATATGGAATGACAACATAACTGCTGATTCAACATTCTCATAACTAAAAATGTAAAAGAGGTACACAGGTGCAGAAAGTGGTTATATATCCCAATATCATATCTTCCATGACCTACAAATGTAGGATTAAACTACCCAATAATAAATAGTGTGTAGGAAGAAATTCAGTGGAGGGTACAAGTAGAATGTAATGCATATGGCTCGTTTTATTGTGATGTTGACTAGGCCTGGAGCCTAAAGGCCCAGAATCCTTACACTATGTACGCACTTTTCCTAAGTAATACCTTCTTCTTTTCTTTGTTTACCTACCTGTTTGGCACATATGAAGTTTCATGTTTATTCTCCATCTCTTTGGCTTTGTTGTCAACTGGTTGACCAGTACACAGTGTTCCAGATTTCACAGACTTCCAGTGTGCAGTATTCACAGTATGCAAGCTACCAGCAGTGTATGTCAATTGCTTGCTAAAATGACAGCATAAAAACAAATGGTCTATGTATAGCTTTTGACTATATGCAATATATAATAAATTATCACTAGCCAGCCCCCTAGATACTCAAGTCATGCAGTTTCTGTTTTTCCTGTACAAACAGAGCTTTGCAAATACAGAACAAATCCGAGAAAAATAAATAGAATATTTTTCTTACCTGTAAAATCATTTTGCTGGAGTACATTACAGGACACAGAACAAGCATTCATTAACATAGGGTTATGCTGCTGCCTTCAGGAAATTGGACACTGGCAAACAAGGGCTGTAAAGACAGCTCAGTTTAACCCCTCCCACTCCCAGCCTGCCTCAGTTTTAAAGCAAAGCAATCATAGGAGTTGAGGAAATGAAATTGGAAAGAAAGAGGCATTCAAAACAACCTTATCCCTGTGTAACGCAAGGAAGGGTCCATTTGCAGGTCACCAGGTTATGACATCTAGGAAGGCAACCTAGTGAGAGTAAGCAAAAGAATATAGGTTTAAACTGCATTTTTTATAAAGCTGACAGAACCAGGTTGAGATCCAGTGTCATTGGGGAATGTACAGGGGAGCAATGTGAGCATCATCCTGTACAATTGACTTTACTAATGAGTAACAGGCAAACAATCTTTGGAAAATAACTATGCAAAAGTTTTAGGCAGGTGTGAAAAAATGCTGTCAATTAAGGATGCCTTCAAAAATAGAAGTGCTAATAGTTTTTTTTTTTATCATCTAACAAAATGGAATGTAAATGGTGTGGCCATGTGTAACTCAAGAATAAAAAAACCTGAATTTAGCTCAACCACCTCCACATTTGACAAAACAAAAAACTCACAGCCCACCGTACATCTCAATAAGGCAAAACTTTAATGGTATGAAAAAGTGATGGAAAGCTATATGTAAAAAACACACACATATGACAAGACACATACATTGCTAAAAGAATGTGACCACCTACAGTTGTATTGTAAAACCATAAGTGCTATTGTGTTGTATACATTATATATAATGTCCTCTATATAAGTGTATATCACTACTTCTAGGTACACTTGCACACAGTTTTTGAAGGAGCTTGGCAGGTAGCTTGTTCCAAACATTTTGGAGAACAAACTACAGATCTTCTGTGAATGTAGGCTGCCCCCTTCATGTAATCCCTGACAGACGCTGAGATTAGGGTTCTGTGGGGACCAATCCATCACTCCCAGGACTCCTTGTTGTTCTTTATGTTGAAGATAGTTCTTTATGACATTGGCTGTATGTTTGGAGTCATTGTCCAGTTGCAGAATACATTTTGGGCCAATCACAAGCCCTCCTGATGGTATGGCACGATGGGCAAGTATCTCCCTGCATGTCTCAGCATTGACGACACCATTGATCATGACCAAATATCCAACACCATTTGCAGAAATGCAGCCCCAAACTTGCAAGGTACCTCCACCATGCACCATGCTTTACTGTTGCCTGCAGACAATCAATATCTTACCACTCTCCAGCTCTTTGGCAAACTGCCTCCTGCTACAGCCAAATATTTCAAATTTTGACTTGGTCCCAAGCACCTGCTGCCATTTTTCTGCACCCCAGTTCCTAGGTTTTCGTGCATAATTGAGTAGTAGCTTTGTTTCCACCTTGGAGGTGCGGCTTTTTGGCCACAATTCTTACACAAAGACTACTTCTGGCCAGACTTCTCTGGACAGTAGATGGGTGTACCTAGGACCCACTGGTTTCCGCCAGTTCTGTGCTGATGGCACTGCTGGACATCTTCCAAAGTTGAAGCGTTATAAGCATGATTTGTCTTTCATCTGCTACATTTAGACACGTGTAATTCGTTTCGTTCTGAATTTGTTTTTCGACAAAATTCGGGAATCTGAAAACCGAAAATTCGAAAAGCAAAAATTTTAAAATAAGAATGGAAATCCGAAAATTTGAAAACCCAAAAATTAAAAAATCTGAAATAGTAACCAAACTTACTAATAATAACTATTACTATTAAATTATAGGTATTGGAATTTCCTTTCAAATTTGGCCATTAGTGAACGTAATGAATACGAATTTATCCGAAGTTACGAATTATCCAAAATAACGAATGCAACATCTAAACAAATGGAATGTAACAAATTAATAAAAGTAATAATAAAAACTTTGTTATTATTAATTTGTTAAGTACCATTCGTTTAGATGCGGCATTCATTATTTCAGATAATTCTTAACTTTGGATAAATTCGTATTTGTTACGTTCACTAACAGCCAAATTTGAAAGGAAATTTCAATACCTAGAATTTAATAGTTATTAGTTATTATTTCGGATTTTTGAATTTTCGGATCTTCGTTCTTATTTTTGGATTCTCTTTATTTTAGAATTTTCGTATTTTTGAATTTCCAGGATTTTGAATTTCCAGGATTTCGAATTTCCGGATTTCGAATTAATTCGAAAATAACGAATTTCGATCATAAGGAATGACACGAAAAACGAAAAAAAAAAGAAAACACAAAAAAAAAAAAAAAATTAATGAAACGAAAACTAAAACGAACTAATTTTGTGCACATGTCTAGCTACAGTTTCCTTGGCCGACCACTGCATCTACGGTTCTCAATGTTGCCTGTTGGTTGTGCTCCTTCAAAAGAGCTTGAACAGCACATCTTAAAACCCTAGTCTGCCTTGAAATCTTTGCCTGGGAAAGACCTTGCTGATGCAGTATAACTACCTTGTGTCTTGTTGCTGTGCTCAGTCTTGCCATGGTAAATTACCTGTGACAAGAAACGGTCTTCCACAAGCTCACCTTAATAGCAGAGGTTGGCTGTTCCTCGCCCAGTTTTAAGCCTCCTACACAGCTGTTTCCTTTTCCGTTAATGACTGTTTCAACCTATATATGAAATTGATGATCATTAGCACCTGCTTGGTATAATTGGTTAAATCATACACCTGACCCTAAATTTTTGAAAGCATTCTTGCTTTACAGCATTTCTTCACACCTGACCAATTTATTTGCTGACAGACTGGGGGGGGGGGGTAACTTTGAACAGGACTGTATCAAAGACTAGGCCCAGATACTCAAGAACTGGTTTTTGGAGGTTTAGGTACCACTCAAATCTCTGTAGGATCTGCATGGTCCGGAGGACATTGGCTGACAAGAATCAAGCTGATTGCTCCCTCAAAGAGCAGAGCAGAACAAGAACAGGGAATAGTAGCTTGGTGAAAACCTGAGATGCTGTGTAACAGGCCAAAGGAAAGAACAACAGATTAGTAATGTTGCATACCCACAGCAAAATGCAGGTAGCATTGATGCACCAGAAGGATGGGGACTTGGAAGTAGGCTTCCTTGATGTCCACAGAGGCCAGAAAGTCCCCAGGACAGAAGGAAGCATTAAACGACCTGGAAAATTCCTTACAAAACTTCTGTATCTGGAGGAAAGTGATGAAAAATGTAAGATTCAAGATGCAGCTGATACCCCTTTGCCCTGGGGACAGTGAATGGGTTTGAATAGATACCCTGAAACCTCTCTTTCTGGGACAATTGTGAGAGGAGATGCGCCAGAGAAGTGGGGAGGTCGGCTAATCTTTGTCGAGATGTTGGCAAGCTTGATACCATGAAACGGTGGAGGCAGAGATGGAAATTCTAGTTTGTAGCTCCTAGACACAACATTCCAGATCCAAGCATCTGAAATGTCCTTGGACCAGACTAGCTGCAAAGTCAAGCAGAAGTCCCCCTACTCTGACAAGTGGAAGGAGGACTTGGTGGATTTGGGGGTTCGGGGCTTACAGCAGAACTGAGATTCAGGCTTGGCCGTTGACTCTAACGGCCTGAGGGAAACCAGAGGAATTTTTTCTTGTATCAGTAGAAAATTAACCCACTGGAGGTGTTGCCTTCTTTTTCTGGTGCAAAAGGATGCTGTTCCTCAGACTTCCTTGATAAAGTTTTCCAGGAATTCAACAAAAAAGGGTGCTTTCCAGCAAAGGCCATCCTCAGAAATGATTCTTGCACTGGTGCTTCACAGATCAACATTTAAGCCTTAAGGGTGCTCCACATATGCACTGAAAAGAGGGCAATTCTGGATATTTGGTGAAAAGTGTCCCCTATCGTATTAATACAATAGCGCAGGGTTACGGGCAGGAGCTCCACTAGTTGGAGGACATAAGGATCTGTCAGTGTAGAATGAGGATCATAAGACATGGCCTTAAATCAGACAGCTAGAGTCGGGCAGATGGACATAGTCACAACAGCAGGTTGCATGGCAGGGCCTAAAAAGGAAGAACAAGGCCTTCGATAGGGTTTTCAGCCCTTTATTCACAGGGTTCTAAACACTATGTCTACTATAAGGCCTTAAGCCGAGAAATGGCTGGGTCTACAGCAGAGACAGCCCACTTTTTTTTTTTTACAAAACCCTTGTCAAGAGGACATTGCTAGGCAAAACGCATAGAAGGGGGCGAAGATCTTTTCAAGATGAGGACAGTGACTGTACAAGACAAGCTGTAAAAGCACGTGTACAGGAAAGGTTTTAGGCGGCTGAACCAATTTCAGAGAGCCCAAGCTGGTAACCTTTGGCAAGGTTGATGCAGGTTGTTCTAGATCAAGGAATGTGCCCACGTGTCAATAAGGATCGTAATGGTATGCTTACGCTTAGGGTAAATATAATTGAACCTCATGTATCAAGTCCTAAAAAACAGACAAGTTACCATCCTTATCAGAATGTGCAGAAGCCGATGTGGCTAGAGGAAGCTCAAACATGGATTCGGGGGGGGGGGGGGAATGAGAGAGCTTGCTTGTGGCCGTTTTTTGTCTAAGGCCTTCAATAAGCCTGAAAACCTCCCCATAAATTTGGACATATATCATAAAACTCCTCACTTGACAACCAATAGGAGAGGGCTACCCCTGAACAGATTGAGAAGGCCTCTGAGGACGGCAGTGATTCAGGCTGGTAGTTCAGGCAGTTTGAGTCTGAATGCTTAGGTGAATGTTATACGAGCAGGACTGCGACGCTTGCCCCTATAATTTGCCATAGTATAAAAGTGAGGAATACCCACAAGGGGTACGCAAGGCAGGCACTTTAGAGCAGGTAGGGTTGATGTTGTCTGTGACTCATCACTGGAGGCAGCAGGGAGTCCAGAAATATCCTATTGGATTGCAGTGCTGGTGTGGGTGTGAAGGAGGCGGGGGAGGCTGAGCCTGGGCCATGCGCTTGTACCAAGATGGCACACATGTTCAGTACACCCATCCAGTAGGGAGTTAAGCAGACTTTGTTTGGGCACCTGAGCAAAACCTTGTTGGGACCAAATCAGAAAAAATTGTAACGCTCCTTAGTTCAACCCATAGGGGACCAGAGCAAGTGTTCATCCTGCAGTTCCCACCAGGTAGACAGGTAGAATATTAGGAACAAACTATATCCAGTGGTGTTCGCTCTCCTGATGGGCAAACTCACTACGGAGTCTTCAGGGATGGCATGCAGACAAGTGGGGGAACAATGGCCCTGAACATGTACAGCACTCTGCAGCCCACTCACCATGTTGCACTATGTGCCCAGAGGGCAACATTTCAGACTGGTCTCGCATTTTCTTCCTTATCATCTAAGTACAGCCCCCCCAGGTCAAAGCCAAGATACAGTAGATCCGGAAGCAGAAAAATGAGCCCCAACGGTTCTGCAGCAACTGAAGATAGGCGATAGAGATAAATCTTGATAGAAAAGAAAAACGAAAAGAGGAAAAAATAGTTTGCTTCTCCCAGAACAGTGAAAGGTAGAGCTGCATGTTTTGGGCTAAAATGAGAATCCCGATTTTTTTTGCTTAGAATAAAGATCACAAATCTCATGGTGTAACATCATCTTTCACATTATACAAAAAAATTGGGCTAACTTTACTGTTTAGTTTTTTTTTTTTAATTCATCAAAGTGTATTTTTTTTTTTATAGAAAATTGCGTTTGAAAGACTACTGAGCAAATACGGTGTGACATAAAATATTGCAAGAACCACCAATTTATTCTCTAGGGTCTCTGCTAAAAAATTATAATAGATATATTATAGAAAAAATATTATTTTTTATATATATATATATATATATATATATATATATATATATATATATATATATCTATCTAGATCTATCATGTTTGGGTATTCCAAGTAATTTTCTAGCAGAAAAATAATGATTTTTACTTGTAAGCAACAAATGTCAGAAAAGGTTTGGTCTTTAAATGGTTAAACCTCCCTCATTTAGCCGGAGTTTTCCTTTGAAGAAAGAACGAAAAGATACTTTGTTTCTACGTATTCGCACATTGTGAAAACTTGGCAGGCTGCCTGTTTTTTTTTTTTTTCAGCTGTGAGAACTCTCTGCACTAGTTAGAAACAATCATGACAGGCTGTTTTGAAGATCGGGAAGGGAAAAAGTTCGCAATTTTGATTCTTAACGATTTAATCGTGCAGCTCTAGTGAAAAGATATCCATTTTACTAAGCACACAAAAAAAAAAAAAAAAAAACCTGAGGCAAGCTGCCAGTGGAAGAAGTTATACTGGATTGTCCTTATAGCTCATTTGTCCTGTCCAGTCTCCTAAAAGGCAGCAGCATAGCCCTACAGTGCCTTGAAAAAATATTTATACCCCTTGAAATCTTCCACATTTTGTCATGTTACAACCAAAAACTTAAATGTATTTTATTGGGATATTATGTGATAGACCAACACAAAGTGGCACATAATTGTAATGTGGAAGGAAAATGATAAATGGCTTTCAAAATATTTAACAAATAAATATATGAAGTGGCGTGCATTTGTATACAGCCCCCTTTACTCTGATGCCCCTAACTAAAATCTAGTGGAACCAATTGCCTTCAAAAGTCTCCTAATTAGTAAACAGAGTCCACCTGTGTGTAATTTAATCTTGGTATAACTACAGCTGTTCTGTGACATCCTCAGAGGTTGTTAGAGAACCTTAGTGAACAAACAGTATCATAAAAGGCCAAGGAACACACCAGACGGCTCAGGGATAAAAGTTGTGGAGAAGTTTAGAGCAGGGTTAGGTTATAAAAAATATCCTAAGCTTTGAACATCTCATGGAGCACTGTTCAATCCACAATGGAAAGAGTATGGCACAACTGCAAACCTAGTAAGACATGGCAGTCCACCTAAACTGACAGGCCAGACAAGGAGAACATTGTTCAGAGAAGCAGCCAAGAGGCCCATGGTAACTCTGGAGGAGCTGCGAAGATCCTCAGCTCGGGTAGGAGAATCTGTCCACAGGACAACTATTAGTCGTGCACTCCACAAATATGGCCTTTATGGAGAAGTGGCAAAAAGAAAGCCATTGTTGAAAGAAAGCCATAAGAAGTCCCGTTTGCAGTTTGCAAGAAGCCATGTGGGTGACACAGCAAACGTGGAAGAAGGTGCTCTGGTCAAATGAGACCAAAATTGAACTTTTTAGCCTAAATGCAAAACAGTATGTGTGGCGGAAAACTAACACTGCACGTCACCCTGAACACACCCATCCCCACCGTGAAACATGGTGGTGGCAGCATAATGTTATGGGGATGATTTTCTTCAGCAGGGACAGGGAAGCTGGTCAGAGTTGATGGGAAGATGGATGTAGCCAAATGCAGGGCAATATTAAAAGAAAACCTGTTAAAGTCAGCAAGAGACTTGAGACTGGGGCAGAGGTTCACCTAGCAGGACAACGACCCTAAACATGCAGCCAAAGCTACAATAGAATGGTTTAGAACAAAGCATATTCATGTGTTAGAATGGCCCAAAGTCCAGACCTAAATCCAATTGAGATTCTGTGGCAAGACTTGCAAACAAATTGCTGTTCACAGACGCTCTCCCATCCAATCTGACAGAGCTCGAGCTATTTTGCAAAGAAAGGGAAGACCCCCACTATGCCAACATCCAATCGATGTAAGAATTGAGACTATATCCCAAAAAATGGCAGACTTTGTAGGCACATCATGAGGCAAGATGTATATAAAAAAAGAAATGCTTTATTACAAAATTATTAAAAGAACATATAGACATTGGACAACACCCTACTGTGTAGCAAGGTCAACAGATACCCAATACAGCAGACATAAAGGCAGGATCCTTTTGTATACGAGTAAGTACTCTTGTAGACATATATAGATAATTGAATCTGTATGAAAGTGTGATTCAACAACGCCTTCACGCTTGCTTGTCAACGCGTTTCGCAGTTTAGTAGCTTCCTCAGGACAAACTGGGTAGGTGCTGATATAAAATTTTAAAACAAACAAGAAAGAGAATAAAAAAAAATATCCAAAGTGATAAATACTGTATATGCAGAGATATTCAATAGTTTGTATATATCTGGGAGAATACAAATATAACAAGCTTATATATGTTATATGTGTATTCTCCCAGATATACAGTCGTGCTCATAAGTTTAAATACCCTGGCAGAATTTATTATTTCTTGGCCATTTTTCAGAGAATGTTAATGAGAACACAAAAACGTTTCTCTTTCACGTATGGTTAGTGTTTGGCTGAAGCCATTTATTATCAATCAACTGTTTTTACTCTTTTTAAATCATAATCACAACAAACTACCAAAAAGACCCTGATCAAAAGTTTACATACCCCAGTTTTTAATACCATGTTTTGCCCCCTTTAACATCAATGACAGCTTTAAGTCTTTTGAGGTATTTGTGGATGAGGCTCTTTATCATCATCTTCTCAGATGGTAAAGCTGCCCATTCCTCTTGGCAAAAAGCCTCCAGTTCCTGTAAATTCTTGAGCTGTCTTGCATGAACTGCACGTTTGAGATCTCCCCAGAGTGGCTCAATGATATTGAGGTCAGGAGACTGAGATGGCCACTCCAGAACCTTCACTTTATTCTGTTATAGCCAATGACAGGTCGACTTGGCCTTGTGTTTTTGGTTTATTGTCATGTTGGAATGTCCAAGTACGTCCCATACGTAGCTTCCTGGCTGATGAATGCAAATGTTCCTCTAGTATTTTTTGATAACATACTGCATTCATCTTGCCACCAAATTTCCTGTGCCTTTGTAGCTCACACATCCACAAAACATCAGCGATCCACCTCCGTGTTTCACAGTAGGAATGGTGTACCTTTCATCATAGGCCTTGTTGACTCTTCTCCAAATGAAGTGTTTATGGATGTGGCCAAAAAGCTTAATTTTGGTCTCATCACTCCAAATGACTTTGTGCCAGAAGGTTTGAGGCTTGTCTCTGTGCTGTTTGGGGTATTGTAAGCAGGATACTTTGTGGCACTTGTGTGGTAAAGGCTTTCTTCTGACGACTCAACCATGCAGCCCATCTTTCTTCAAGTGCCTCCTTATTGTGCATCTTGAAACAGCCACACCACATGTTTTCAGAGAGTCCTGTATTTCACCTGAAGTTATTTATGGGTTTTTCTTTGCATCCCGAACAACTTTCCTGGCAGTTGTGGCTGAAATTTTAGTTGGTCTACCTGAAAGTGATTTGGTTTCAACAGAACCCCTCATTTTCTACTTCTTGATTAGAGTTTGAACACTGCTGATTGGCATTCTCAATTCCTTGGATATCTTTTTATATCCCTAATCCTGTTTTATACAGTTCAACTACCTTTTCCCACAGATCCTTTGACAATTATTTTGCTTTCCCCATGACTCAGAATCCAGAAATGTCAGTGCAGCACTGGATGAAAGATGCAAGGGTCTGTCGGGAGTCCAGAAAATCATTGACCTTTTATATACACACACTAACTACAAGCAAACATATCACAGGTGAGGATTGTTACCTTTAATAGCCATTCAAACTCCTGTGTGTCAACTTGTGTGCATGTTATCAGGCCAAAATCAGCAGGGTATGTAAACGTTTGATCAGGGTCATTTGGGTAGTTTCTGTTGCCATTATAATTTAAAAAGAGTAAACACAGTTGATTGATAATAAATGGCTTCAGCCAAACTCTAACCATGAGTGAAAGAAATGTTTTTGTGGTATCATTCATATTCTCTGAAAAATGGCCAAGAAATCATAAACTCTGCCAGGGTATTAAACTTATGAGCACAACAGTGCACAAACTACTGAATATCTCTGTGAATATACACTATGTATCACTTTGCATATTTATTATTATTCTCTTTCTTGTTTTAAAATGTTGTTATATCAGCAACTACCCAGTATGTCCTGGAGGAAGCTGATAAACTGCGAAAACGCATTGACAAGCAAGCGTGAAGGCATTGTTGGATCACATTTGCATACAGATTCAATTATCTATATATATCTACAAGAGTACTTACTCAAATACAAAAGGATCCTGCCTTTAGGTCTGCTGTATTGGGTATCTGTTGACCTTGCTACACATTAGGGTGTTGTCTAATGTCTGTTTCTTTTAATAATTTTGTAATAAAGCATTACTTTTTTTTATATACATCTTGCCTCATGATGTGCCTACAAAGTCTGCCATTTTATGGGATATAGTCTCAATCCTTACATACTATTTTGCAAAGAAGAATGGGCAAAAATGTAACCCTCTAGATGTGCAAAGCTAATAGAGACATCCCCAAAAAGACTTGCAGCTGTAATTGCAGTGAAAGGTGGTTCTACAAAGTATTGACTCAGGGGCCTGAATACAAATGCACGCCACACTTTTCACATATTTACTTGTAAAAAAAAAAAAAAAAAAAAAAAAATTAAATTATCATATTCCTGCCACTTCACAATTATGTGCCATCTTGTGTTGGCATATTACTTAAAATCCCAAAAAATACATTTCCATTTTTGGTTGCAACATGAAAAATGTGGAAAATATCAAGGGGTATGAATACTTTTTCAAGGCACTGTACGTTTCTGAATTCTTGTCATGTGTCCAATAATGTACAATTAAGAAAAGATGTTATCAGGAACTGTGCAATGGTAATATTCTTTAAATCTAGCAACAATGGGTCAATTATTCAAGTTTTCCTAGCCTAAAAATATATGCTCTCACGTTATATGTTACCCTGATAATTAACCGGTTCAATACAGGGCATTTTCACCCCCTTCCTTCCCTGGCCAATTTTTAGTTTTCAGCGCTGTTGCACTTTAAACGACAATTGCGCAGTCGTGCAACGTTGTACCCAAAAAAAATTGACGTCCTTTTTTCCCCACAAATAGAGCTTTCTTTTGGTGGTATTTGATCGCCTCTGCGGTTTTTATTTTTTGCGCTATAAACAAAAGAAGAGCGACAATTTTGAAAAAAAACACAATATTTTTTACTTTTTGCTATAATAAATATCCCAATTTTTTTTAAAAAAAACAAATTTTTTCCTCAGTTTAGGTCGATACGTATTCTTCTACATATTTTTGGAAAAAAAAAAAAAAAAAAAAATCGCAATAAGTGTATATTGATTGGTTTGCGCAAAAGTTATAGCGTCTACAAAATACGGGATAGATTTATGGCATTTTTTAAAAAAAAATATTTATTCTTTTAGTGGCGATCGCGATTTTTTTTTCGTGACTGCGACATTATGGCGGACACATCGGACACTTTTGACACATTTTTGGGACCAAATTTATACAGCGATCAATGCTATAAAATTGCATTGATTACTGTGTAAATGTGACAGGCAGTGAAGGGGTTAACCACTAGGGGGCGGGGAGGGGTTAATATGTTTCCTAGGGAATGCTTCTAACTGTAGGGGGAGGGGATGTACAAGGGGAGGAGACCGATCAGTGTTCCTCCGTTCTGGGAACACAGATCGCTCTCCTCTCACCTGACAGGCTGTGGATCTGTGTGTTTACACACACAGATCCACAGTCCGGCCCGGTTAACGGGCAATCACATGTGCCCGGCGGACATCGCAGCCGCCGGGCACACGCACCGGGTCCCGAGCAACGCGGCGGGCGCGCGCGCCCCCTAGACGGCCGGGAATCCCAGGACGTCATATGACGTCCACCCAGGATGGGAGATCCCATCCCAGGACGTCATATGACTATATGTGGGTGGGGAAGTGGTTAAAGTGTATGTAAAAGTTAAAATGTTTATTTTTTGGTTTTGGAAAAAACCCTGTAATTTTTTTTATATTTTTGCCAACTGTGCCCTGTAAAGGAATATTTTGCTTTACTTCCTGTACCAGAGATACAACAGGTAATTTGTGGAAATCTCTCCAAAGTGAGAAGAAACCTTCTCTTACACAGCTATAATGGAATAGTTGTGTGTTCCTACTGGAAGATTTTCCCTTACTTCCCGTTAGTGTGACAACTTTAAAATTATGTATTTCCCTTCACTTTCTGCACCAGAGATGATGAACATCAATAGAAAAAGAGGGAGGTGAACTTTACAAGCAGGTACATTGAAAGCAATGCAAACTTCTTTCTGCAAATAAAAAACATTGGCTTTACATACATTTTCATATTGCAAAGTCTAGATGTGCAAAGTTATTAGAGACATAGCCAAACAGTCTAAAAAGGTTGTAATTAAAGCAAAAGGTGGTCCAACAAAATACTGACACAAGGAGGTGATCCTTTTTCCAAATCAGTGATTCTGTTTTTGAAGTTTTTTTTTCTGTCATGTTGGCATTATACCTTTCACTTGGATGTTATAAGTTGCAATGAGTAATAACAGCTTGATAAAACAAAAACTGTCTTCATTTCAGGCTGCAAAGCAACAAAATGTGACTATTTTAAAGTGGGGTGATTCTTTTCTATACCCACTGTATATTGACATATACCTTTTCAAAACGGACATCTATTGATTTACTTCCATTTTATCCTATTCCTTATTGAGGTCTTTTTAATGTTTGGTGGCGTGTACAGTCATTAAACTCTTGCTTCACGTGCATGGTGTAATTCTGGCAAAAGGCACTGTCAATTTACATTTCCTTTAAAGCTTTTTGAAACTAATGAAGATAAGATCCCATTTTGTCTGGCAAAGATGGCAAGATTTTATAACATTATAACTTGCGGAAAAAAAGTATTGCTTATAATGCCCCCTAGCCTCCAACTGCCATATGCACATTAGATTGTTTGAATTCTTAATCCTGTATGTGGCCACCCCAATTCCTCACCAAGTCCCAGTACCAAGTACAGTATCTCACACAAGTGAGTACACCCCTCACATTTTTGTAAATATTTTATTATATCTTTTCATTTGACAACACTGAAATGACACTATGCTACAATGTAAAGCAGTGAGAGTGTACAGATTGTATAACAGTGTATATTTGCTGTCCCCTCAAAACAACAACACACAGCCATTAATGTCTAAACCGCTGTCAACAAAAGTGAGCACACCCCTAAGTGAAAATGTCCAAATTGGGACCAAAGTGTCAATATTTTGTGTGACCACTATTATTTTTCAGCACTGCCTTAACCCTCTTGGGCATGGAGTTCACCAGAGCTTCACAGGTTCCCACTCCTCACACATCTTCCACTCCTCCATGATGACATCACAGAGCTGGTGGATGTTAGACACCTTGCACTCCTCCACCTTCTATTTGAGGATGTGTACAAAAAAAGGTGTAACAATTGCGCCAGCTCCTAAGAAAAATTGAAGCAGCCGACACAGCAATTTGACCGTTGCAAGTGTAAGAATGATAATGAAAAGTGTGGCGCTAATGGGTAGTGAGACACATGTTACTAATCAGGTAGTAGTGATCTCTATAGAGGAATAATAAAGCTAAAGTGTAAACTTATGAAGTGAAAGGTAATTGTTTTATAAAACAACCCAAAAGAGTGTAAAGTATAAAGTAGTAATGAATGTTTAAATGTGTAAGGGAGTCGGATACTCAGTAACAAGGTTGTTACTGAGTATCCGACTCCCTTACACATTTAAACATTCATTACTACTTTATACTTTACACTCTTTTGGGTTGTTTTATAAAACAATTACCTTTCACTTCATAAGTTTACACTTTAGCTTTATTATTCCTCTATAGAGATCACTACTACCTGATTAGTAACATGTGTCTCACTACCCATTAGCGCCACACTTTTCATTATCATTCTATTTGAGGATGCCTTGCAGATGCTCAACAGGGTTTAGGTCTGGAGACATGCTTAGCCAGTCCATCACCTTTACCCTCAGCTTCTTTAGCAAGACAGCGGTCATCTTGGAGGTGTGTTTGGGGTTGTCATTTGGAATATTGCCAGTCTCTGTAGGGAAGGGATCATACTCTGCTTCAGTATGTCACAGTACACGTTGACATTTATGGTTCCCTCAATGAACTATAGCTCCCCAGTGCTGGCAGCACTCATGCAGCCCCAGACCATGACAATACCACCACCATGCTTGACTGTAGGCAAGACACGCTTGTCTTTTTACTCATCACATGGCTGCCACCACACACGCTTGACACCATCTGAACCAAATAAGTTTATCTTGGTCTCATCAGACCAGAGCACACGGTTCCAGTAATCCGTGTCCTTAGTTAGTTTGTGGGCTTTCTTGTGCATCATCTTTAGAAGAGGCTTCCTTCTGGGACGACAGCCATGCAGACCAATTTGATGCAGTGTGCGGTGTATGTTCTGAGCACCAACAGGCTGACCCCCCACCCCTTCAACCTCTGCAGCAATGCTGGCAGCACTTATACATCTATTTCCCAAAGACAACCTCTGGATATGACACTGAGCGCGTGCACTCAACTTCTTTGGTCGACCATGGCTAGGCCTGTTCTGAATGGAACCTGCCCTGTTAAACCGATGTATGGTCTTGGCCACCATGCTGCGGCTCAGTTTCAGGGTCTTGGCAATCTTCTTATAGCCTAGGCCATCTTTATGTAGAGCAACAATTCTTTTTTTCAGATCCTCAGAGGAATTCTTTGCCATGAGGTGCCATGTTGCACTTCCAGTGACCAGTATGAGAGAGTTAGAGCGGTAACACCAAATTTAACACACCTGCTCCCTATTCACACCTGAGACCTTGTAATACTAAAGAGTCACATGACACTGGGGAGGGAAAATGGATAATTGGGCCCAATTTGGACATTTTCACTTAGGGGTGTACTCACTTTTGTTGGCAGTGGTTTAGACATCAATGGCTGTGTGTTGAGTTATTTTGAGGGGACAGCAAATTTACACTGTTATATAAGCTGTACACTCACTACTTTACATTGTAGCAAAGTGTCATTTCTTCAGTGTTGTCACATGAAAAGATATAACAAAATATTTCCAAAAATGTGAGGGGTGTACTCACTTTTGTGAGATATTGTATATACACATACAGTTTATCTACGTGTCTTTAACACAATGTTGTTGAACAGTGTGAGCTTTAGGATTGCTGGAAAAAATAAATGTCATCATATAGAAAAACGTATCTGCCCTGATGCCCAGGGTCCCCAATATTTACTCTTGGGAAGCTACACCGGCCAAAAAAAAATTTCAACATCCGATATGTCTGCCTGTGTCAGGTACCTACCTCCCCAGCTGCAGTGCTGCAGTTGCACCCAATGGCTCAGCTATTCAGGGACACAGTGAAGTAAGGATGGGCTCGGGTGTGTTCACACTCCATGTGCAAGGTCCGCCAGGAAGTCGGCACGGCGCTGCGCTAATCATAAACAGTGAGACATTTTCCCAATGTGCGGCTGCAGAGATCGGGAAATGTCTCACTGCCCGTTATTAGCGCAGCGCAGTGCCGACTTCCTGGCGGGCTCTGCACGTGGAGTGTGTGAACACACCCAAGCCCATCCTTACAGTGAAGCAATCCCTGGCGGGTGGAAACACACAGCTATAGCAGGAAGCCCAGGCATCCAAAGCATGTGGAAGTGTCAGATGCTAAGGATTTTTTTGGCCAGTGCACCTCTGCAAAAGTGTGAAAATTAGAGGCATGGGTGGCAAGACAGGTAAATATTATTACTGTTCTTTTAAAGGATGTGTTTTTTTAATGACATTATCAGTTTATAACAATTATGCAGTTTTTCTATTAGGCACAAGTTCTTTGAGCAATGTGCAGTTGCATACAATTTTGTCAGTCTGGTTTGTTAACTTCTACCCACAACAAATTATTCCTTTGAACTGCTCTCCCCTTTAGTCACATCTCAAAAAACATCCAAGCATTACAACTCTGGACAAGACACTGATGCAGAAAAGACAATGTGCAACAACCAAATCAACTTACTTTGAACTAGATCGCCATGACTCGCCTTCAGCAATGTGTCGAAGTTTTACCATGCTTTCATGCTCCAGTTGCTTAATCTGTGTTTCCAGCTTTATAACTGTCCTGTTATAAAACAGAATATATATATGCAGTCCCTTCTTTTTATAACATTTTCATTTAAGAAAAAAACAGTATTGTAACTGACAAAAATAATGTACTCCCCATACCTACCCGATTATCTAGGTTCTAGCTAAAGCTAACGTAATGCTAATTGTTTCAGGTTCACAAGATCCTGAAGCCTGAACACAACTACACTGTACCTGTGTGCCAATGATGCATACTGTACAAGGGTAATGTTAGGAATCCAACTGGAAGGGAGCAACCACAATGAGAACTCCCACTAAACAAGTTTAGTTACCGTAAATACTGATAAACCCTTCAGCAATATAATTTTTTTAAACTGAGCAATATTATTTACAATAAATTTGCAATGGCTAGTTCAATCTGGTAACCAAAAATAAATATAAAGAGTCAATCTTAAGGCTAAACAGGACACTGCAGAGAGAAAGGTTCTATCAAAAATTCACTGCAGGTGAATCAATTAGTATAATGTATCAGGTGCATGAACTACATGCACCAGGAATATTCACTTGCAGTGACTGTGATGTTTGGTGAATGTCTTAAATTTAAAAATATATTCCAAATATCACCCAGCATAGTCTATTTTCTGAAGTCTGCTTGGTCCAGCCCCTCCAGGATCATATCCAGTTTCCTCATATGTAGAAGTGAACACATGTCCCCTATGCCCTTAAATACATAGTATACAAAATCAAAACTGTGACAATTTAGTGTTTTAGTATTGTTAACACTATTGTAATTTACATACAAACTCCATATTATATAGACACTTCTATGTTTAACATTGTCACATTAATAAAAACAACAAAGCAATCCACCCTCCCAATACCTCCAGACAGATCTTTCCTCCTACCCAGCCGGTCTTTATTTTTTTTTTTTTTAAACCATTTATTTCTATTAACTAGTTTGTCTATTGGTTTAGTACATACCTCATATTTGTTTTACATTTTTTTACTAACACATTTAGGGCTGGTTCATACCACAATTTTAACGTTCTAAATGCGTTTTTGCATGTGCATTTAGAAGTGTTTGGATGCATTTTCTGTGTGTTTTTTTTCTCTTCTTTTTATTTTGACATTTGGAAAGTCTTTATGAGCATTCCAGTGCATTTACAAGCATTTTGACACATTCCAGATGAAAAAAAACGCAGCAGGTTGTACTTTTGTCAAAAGCACTTGTGTGTGAACTAGGGCCATTGTAAAACATGGTAATTACTGTACATGCATTCCGGATTTTAAAAAACACACTGGAAGGCATCCCAACCCTTAAATAAACTACTTTAACGTAAACCTTTCACAAACGTCAAAATTTAAACGTATGAAAAAGAATGCATAAGCACAATTTTACTTTCAGTAATAAAAAGCATATCAAAAACGATGATTAGATTCAGAGATAAATGATAGCTGAAGTTATATGCACAGTATCAAAATAGTGCTGCTCCAGGATAGACCACATTTGTCTGCCATTGTGCACTTGGTGACTTTCCAGTTCTTTACTGATAAATACCCATAAGCGATATAAATTTGCAGTTAACTCAACATGAGGAAAAAACTGAAATAAGGACTCCTATTACACATTTCGTGCTAAAGAACGCTAAATTCTATTGGTGCTAAATAAGAGTATGGTTAAGTAATTTCCATATGACAAGCTTGTGAAAAAAATAAGGAAACCAAAAGGAAATTCAAGTATATTGTGGTGTGCTGTCATCCTATATTGTTTGTAAGTATTAAATAGTGAAGAATATATATATATATATATATATATATATATATATATATATATATATATATATATATATATATATATATATATATATATATATATATTTATTATTTTATTTTTCTTGCATCTAACTAACTCTCAAGTCTTCAAATACAAATGTTTACCTGCCCAGGGTTGGTGACTGGCTTACTACAAACTGCCACAAATGTCTGCTTAAGAAATACCAATATGGGATTTTCATATTACTTTTCAAATAATACATATTCTATATTTTTTTCTAATAATAAATTCCATTTATTTTAATGTTAACTTTCTAGATTTTTTTTTTTCCAAAACACTAACCGACACAATATTGCCAATTGTCTTGTAAAGAAAGCACCATTACCTTCTGAGCTCATTCACTTCAGTTTGTGCATCACACAACTTATTTTCTGTAATGCCTAGCGTGTCCTGAAAAGAGAAGGTAAAAAGTTGTTCTGAGGTTCGGTACTTTTTTTTTTTTGCTTTTGGACATGCAGCTATCTGCCTATAAAAATGGTGACACCATTGTCACACAATACAGTATCAAACTCTCTCAAGAAGATAGGCATGTCTGTGTACAATACAAACATTTCTTACTTTAACCCTTTCATGTTCCTTTCCAAGGGATTCATATTCCAACAGAAGCTGAAAAACAAAATTAAGCATTAGATTTTAAACACTATTCTTTTTTTAATAAAACCTGACACCTTTTCTCCTCTACGTATCCCCTTGCTGTGCTCATGTTTCCTGACTTCTATTTTCAGCCAATGGAGGCTCACCTCTGTTTTTCCACTTTCGGGTCTCTTCCTCCAACCCTTTTTTTTTTTATTTTTCCCTCTCCCAACTTCCCCCATCATGCCATTTATCTGCAAATGCTGACCTCCAAGGGGCCCACTAGTATTATCTGCATATTAGTCCTGAATGTTTACCTATGCTCTTGTCCGTTTCCGATCACCCTGACTTTGAATGTTACATCTTTGAGAAGTTCTAGCCCTGCGCAGTCATCACTGTTTTTTAATCTTTTATAACTAATAAAAATGATTGCTACAGAAAGGAAAAGATAGACACCGCATTTCCTTTACAGGCAGTAACCCAATGGATACCAACATACTGCCCACACAACTCATAGTATGAAACAAATCTATGCACTGTTAGTAGTCATCAGCACGTTTAGTTTTGTTTCTGTGCAGCTGAAAGTAGACTTTTTTTATATAATCTCCCAACGCTTCGGGGAGACTCCTTCAGAAGTGGGGGTGTGTGGAGGATTGAGGTTTATGGGGTATGCAGCCTGTAGCTGTCGGGTGCTCATAGAGCCTGGGCTACCCAGGATCTGCACATGGTTACGCTGCGTCTTATGTCTTTGTACAATACCATGATAAGCTTGTTTAAGGTAGATGGGTAATGAGTCGTTCCTAATATGCTGAGGTTGACGAGTCGGGAAGAATGTTTGACCAGTAATCTCAATTAGCATACTTTAGACACAATGAGCCTGGATCTCCAGTTACTCATTTTATACACTGGGAAAGTTGTTATCGTTACATATTCTTAACATTTTTTTTTTGTTACGAAAAAGGAGATGTGTGTTGCTATGCATAATGGCACTTGTAATCTGTCTACTTTTATAATCTTTGAATAAACATTACTGAAAGAAAAAAAAAAAAAAACACAATTTCTGTCATGTATTTAATTAAAGGAGTTTACAAGTGAAAATCAGAAAACCAGAACAGTGAAGAAACAGACTGGTACACAGTACAGTCGCTTGGCAGTAGCCCAGTGCCCATTCATAAATTATACGTATTCAATTAAAAAAAAAAATTGTGCCCAAGTACCAGCTTTTTGCCTTATGAAATCCATCTCTTGATAGCTTGTGGCCCTAGTTCATTTTGAAATATGGCAGTTTTGAAATTGGAGAAAGACCTTTCTTTCAAGACAACCTGGCCCATCATACCATGTTCAAAGAATATCCTGCCTGCAGAATCAGCTTGGAAATGTGCCAGCTCAAACCATCCAGAGGAACAGAACTCTGGAAGCTGTGCTCACAAAAAAAGGCAAGCACAGGGCAAAGGACGAGTCACCAGTGTTGCCTGCAGTCTGTCTGAAGCAGATCTGTACCCAGTCACCAAATTACCAAGCCTTGTTCTGCACTGTGTCTGTGTGGAGGCAGCCATTTTGGTATAGGTATGGTTTCCTTATGTCAGAGCCTCCAGCAAGTAGAACAGTGAGCAGTATATCCGTGACATTACTGAACCTCACATCAAATCTACCAAGACTAAAAGTCAGAGGCAGTAGTACCTTGAAACTAAAACTGCAGATATACAGCCACAAGGCTGTAGATACAGGAGTGCTTAGGCACCTTGGTGTTGTGCAAAGAGAACTTGCTTTTGGTTTAGAGTTCAAGGTTTTTCTTCTTAACCCATTTCCTTAGATTTTGCATACTGCGTGTCCCTGTGTGGGGCCCATCAACCTTCCCGTTAATGATGTACTATACCAAGTGGCAACAAGAATCAAAAGTTCTTTCTTATACCAGCTAAACAGATAATAGTAAATTCCTTGAAAAGTGTTGCACCCTTTCTCAGAGGTGAAATCTAGATTAGATAAATGTATATAATTATGAGAAATGTACTAGCATTCGTACAGTCAATCATGAAATTCTCCCATTTTGGCAACCCTGAATCAGTTACACCCATTCACTTAGGGATTCCAACTATCTAATTCTCTTTAAAAAAAAACAAAAAAAAAACCCACACACCTCTGGACAGTTTTTTTTTTTTGTTTTTTTTTAAACCCCCATGTTATTTTCCCCTTTAGATTAGTTTCCTTCCTACTTGTGTCTATTTATCTCATGTAACTAAACCTAAACGCTTCTTTACTACAGAAGCTAACACTGAAGGCAGCTCTCTGCCCTTCAACAGGAACAGATTAGATTGTTCCCTTTCCATTTCTAAAGTCTAATTGCATTTGTCCCTCTCTCTACACAAGGAACTTTGCCTCTAAGTACTCATGCAAATTATCACCAGTCAAATGATACAGCTTTTTACAAATGACTAGTTAGATTAATAATCTAGCATTGACCTTTTAACCAATGTTAATTTTTAACAGTTTCTTTCTTAATAGATTAAGGGTTTATTTTTCTCCCCCTCCTAATTTGTCAGGTATAGATGTATTGCACCATGCTGTTCACCATATGTGCATGTAGCACGTAGTTACAGGTTGTGAACTATACCCCCCCCATCAATCCCTTCAATCTCACATCTTACAGGGTGGCAGTGAAAGTCTATGAGCCCCAAATCACACTTAAGCATAGCTTTTTTTGTACACACGATTTGTGTTACAAGAGTAGAATTATGAGTTTTCAGCCCCAGTCCTTTTAAATGAGAGCACCTGAAAAACGCATGTGAATGCATTTACTTTTGAGAGTTCAGGAGCAATTCTGCACCAAAGAAGTGTATGTGCTTTGAGATTCACGCGACAGGTGACCCAAATCTTAAGTGTGAACTGGTCTATTAAGAATAAAGAGATTCTTCATCTTGATCACTGTAATGCCCTGTACACACGATTTTACTTTCCAAAACAAAACCGTGGATTTTTGTTCAAAGTATGTTGGCTCCAACTTGTCTTGCATACACACGGTCACATAAATGTTGGCCAACAATTACAAACGTAGTGACGTACAAGACGTACGTGATATCTCCATTACGAACACTAGTTTTACAAGACCGAGTGCTTCTGGCTCATACTTGTGTACACACGATCGAAAAGTCTGACAACAAACATTTGTTGGCGGAAGATTTGAGAACCTGCTAGCCAACATTTGTTGATCGGAAAGTCCGCATTTGGCATATGGGTGGGCGACCTAGATACACTATTTTTATTCAATTCTTATTTGAACAATTTAATCCCAGGTTTGAAATTCAACATATCTACCTCAGATACAGATACTCCATTTTTAGATACATTATTGCATATACAAGACGAATACATTGTCAGCGATTTGTATCGGAAACCGACGGATCGTAACCAGTTGTTATATTATTCTAGTTTCCATCCACCAGGGGTATTTAAATCTATACCCAGGAGTCAGTTGAAATGGCTATCTAGCATTACTAACAACTCCATTAACAGAGAAGTCAGGTTGGATAAATTGCAAGACAGACTGCGTCAACAGGGATATCCCAGTGATATAGTTCATCAAGCATGTACTCATTTACATTGTAACAAAGATAAAAACATGAGTCGCAGGGTGCCTTTCATTTCCCAATTCCACCCATTCTCCACCCAATAATGCGATTAAAAAACACTGGTCCATATTAAATAAGAATTATCCGAATGTCCCTGAATTTTACCACCCTCCATTATCCTCGTATCGTAGAGGAAGAACTGTACACGATAGACTGGTCAAATCGGACCAGTATTGTACTTTTACCCCTCGCATTACATGTTTGGGTCCACCTAATCATGGTTCTTCTCCTTGTCTCTCTTGCATCCAGTGCACTAGCATGATCAAATGCAAAAGCTTTTGTCACCCACATAAGGGATAGAATATAAATATTAAAGATCATTTAACTTGTCAATCATCTTATGTGATATATATTATCAAGTGTCCATGCGGACTTATTTATGTAGGAGAAATAACAAGACAGAATTGCAAGGCACAAATATTCAATCCGAGATAAACTGGAGAAGTTACCATTGTCTAGACATTTTACAGAAAAAAATCATACAGTGTCACAATTAAGGTATATGGTTATAGATGGAGTTCCCATTATTAGACGGGGGGGGGGGGGGAGTTAGACAGAGAATTAGAACTAAGAAAAAGGAAAGTGCATTGGATAAACCGTTTAGACACATTGCAGATGAAAGGGTTAAGCACTGACTTTGATTTATATTTGTTCCTCTGACAGTGTTCACTATCTTTGAATGGATATATATATATATATATATATATATATATATATATATATATATATATATATATATATATATATATATATATATATATATATCTATCTATATATATACACACATACATATACATATATATATATATATATTTATTTATTTTTTTTTGTAGCGTTAATAATAGATTATCTCAATGATGTTCATTATACACATGTATTTTTATCCTGTAGATGAATTGATGGATTATTCTATCAACTATATCTTTGCCTAGTGAGGAATCAAATGCACCTGTGACCAAAAGTCGATCCAGCTACCTAAATAACACTTAATGATAAGGAATGTAGTATTTTATATAGACTCATTGATTCCAGTTTATCTTAATGATTTGATTAATTGCTTATGCCAATGAAGTATATATATTGAGTGAGATGTACTGCCAGTTGTAGGTATGTGGTTGTGAAGAAGGGCGTTATCCATGTGAGCCCGAAACTTTACCGTCTGTACCTGCTCTTTGATATAACCTTTTCTTCGCAATCCTCTTTCATGTTTCTACATTATGGTCCCTGGGAAGGGCTAGATTGCTAGCACAGCTCAAGTGGAGACCGTTAAGTGCACCTCACCCCTTGAGCTTATATATATATTTTATATATAATTTTTCTTGTGCAGCAATCCTCTTTCATGATATCTATATCTATATAGAGAGAGCTATATCTACAGTGCCTTGCAAAAGTATTCACCCCCCTTGGCTTTTTACATATTTTGTTACATTACAGCCTTTAGTTCAATGTTTTTTTAATCTGAATTATATGTGATGGATCAGAACACAATAGTCTAAGTTGGTGACGTAAAGTTAGAATAATATATACAAACAATTTTTCAGAAATAAAAAACTGATAATTGGCATGTGCGTATGTATTAACCCCCTTTGTTATGAAGCCCATAAAAAGCTCTGTGCAACCAATTACCTTCAGAAATCACATAATTAGTGAAATGATGTCCACCTGTGTGCAATCTAAGTGTCACATGATCTGTCATTACATATACACACCTTTCTGAAAGGCCCCAGAGGCTGCAACACCTAAGCAAGAGGCACCACTAACCAAACACTGCCATAAAGACCAAGGAACTCTCCAAATAAGTAAGGGACAATGTTGTTGAGAAGTACAAGTCAGGGTTAGGTTATAAAAAATATCCAAATCTTTGATGATCCCTAGAAGAACCATCAAATCTATCATAACCAAATGGAAAGAACATAGCACAAAAGAAAAAAAAAAAAAAAAAAAAAAAAATGGCACGTTTTGAGTTTGCGAAAAGGCATGTGGGAGACTCCCAAAATGTATGGAGGAAGGTGCTCTGCTCGGACTAAAATAGAAATTTTTGGCCATCAAAGAAAACGCTATGTCTGGCGCAAACCCATCACATCACCCAAAGAACACCATCCCCACAGTGAAACATGGTGGTGGCAGCATCATGCTGTGGGGATATTTTTCAGCAGTCAGGACTGGGAAACTGGTCAGAGTTGAGGGAAAGATGGGTGGTGCTAAATACAGGGATATTCTTGAGCAAAGCCTGTACCACTCTGTGTGATTTGAGGCTAGGACAGAGGTTCACCTTCCAGCAGGACAATGACCCCAAACACACTGCTAAAGCAACACTTGAGTGGTATAAGAGGAAACACGTAAATGTGTTGGAATGGCCTAGTCAAAGCCCAGACCTTAATCCAATAGAAAACCTGTGGTCAGACTTGCTGTTCACAAGCGCAAACCATCCAACTGGAAGTAGCTGGAACAGTTTTGCAAGGAGGAATTGGCAAAAGTCCCAGTGGTAAGATGTGGCAAGCTCATAGAGACTTATCCAAAGCAACTTGGAGCTGTGATAGCCGCAAAAGAGGGCTCTACAAAGTATTGACTTTAGGGGGGTGAATAGTTATGCACATTGACTTTTTCTGTTATTTTGTCCTATTTGTTGTTTGCTTCACAATAAAAAAAAAAAAAATCTTCAAAGTTGAGGGCATGTTCTGTAAATTAAATCATGCAAATCCTCAAACAATCCATGTTAATTCCAGGTTGTGAGGCAACAAAACACGAAAAATGCCAAGGGGGGTGAATACTTTTGCAAAGCACTGTATATCTATACACATATACACACACACACACACACACACACACACACGTTTGCTCATAAGTTTACATACCCTGGCATAATTTATGATTTCTTGGCCATTTTTCAGAGAATATGAATAACACAAACTTTTCTTTCACTCATGGTTAGTGTTTGGCTGAAGCCATCTATTATTAATCAACTGTGTTTACTCTTTTTAAATCATAATGACAACAGAAGTTACGCAAATGACCCTGATCAAAAGTGTACATACCCTGCTGATTTTGGCCTGATAACATGCACACAAGTTGACACAAAGGGGTTTGAATGGCTATTAAAATGTAACCATCCTCACCTGTGATCTGTTTGCTTATAATTAGTGCGTGTGTATAAAAGGTCAGTGAGTTTTTGGACTCTTGACAGACCATTGCATCTTTCATCCAGTGCTACAATGACGTTTCTGGATTCTGAGTCATGGGGAAAGCAAAAGAATTGTCAAAGGACCTGCGCAAAAAGGTAGTTGAACTGTATAAAACAGGAAAGGGATATAAAAAGATATCCAAGGAATTGAGAATGCCAATCAGCAGTGTTCAAACTCTAATCAAGAAGTGGAAAATGAGGGGTTCTGTTGAAACCAAATCACTGTCAGGTAGACCAACTAAAATTTCAACCACAACTGCCAGGAAAATTGTTCAGGATGCAAAGAAAAACCCACAAATAACTTCAGGTGGAATACAGAACTCTGAAAACATGTGGTGTGGCTATTTCAAGATGCACAATAAGGAGGCACTTGATGAAAGATGGGCTGCATGATCGAGTCACAAGAAGAAAGCCATTACTACGCAAATGCCACAAAGTATCCTACTTACAATACGCCAAACAGCACAGAGACAAGCCTCAAACCTTCTGGCACAAAGTCATTTGGAGTGATGAGACCAAAATTGAGCTTTTTGGCCACAACCATAAACGCTACATTTGGAGGGGAGTCAACAAGGCCTATGATGAAAGGTACACCATTCCTACTGTGAAACATGGAGGTGGATCGCTGATGTTTTGGGGATGTGTGAGCTACAAAGGCACAGTAAATTTGGTTAAAATTGATGGCAAGATGAATGCAGTATGTTGTCAAAAAATACTGGAGGAACATTTGCATTCATCAGCCAGGAAGCTGCATATGGGACGTACTTGGACATTCCAACATGACAATAAACCAAAAATACAAGGCCAAGTCGACCTCTCATTGGCTACAGCAGAAAAAAAAGTGAAGATTCTGGAGTGGCCATCTCAGTCTCCTGACCTCAATATCATTGAGCCACTCTGGGGAGATCTCAAAACGTGCAGTTCATGCAAGACAGCCCAAGAATTTACAGGAACTGGAGGCTTTTTGCCAAGAGGAATGGGCAGCTTTACCAGCTGAGAAGATGATAAAGAGCCTCATCCACAAATACCACAAAAGACTTCAAGCTTGATGTTAAAAGGGGGCAATACACAATATTAAGAACTGGGGTATGTGAACTTTTGATCAGGATCATTTGGGTAGTTTCTGTTGTGATTAGGATTTAAAAAGTAAACACAGTTGATTGATAATAAATGGCTTCAGGCAAACACTAACCAAGAGCGAAAGAAAAGTATTTGTGTTATCATTCATATTCTCTGAAAAATGGCCAAGAAATCATAAATTCTGCCAGGGTATGTAAACTTATGAGCACAACTGTGTATAAACACACACACTATATATATATATATATATATATATATATATATATATATATATATATATATATAACAAAGAAACGATCAGTCTATAATTTTATTGGTAGGTTTATTTTATTTAAACAGGGAGAGACAGAACAACAACAAAAATATCCAGAAAAACATTTTTAAAAAGTTATAAATTGATTTGCATTTTAATGAGTGAAATAAGTATTTGATTCCCTATCAATCAGCAAGATTTCTATCTCCCAGGTGTCTTCTATACAGGCAACGAGCTGAGATTAGAAGCACTCTCTTAAGTGCCGGTTCACACAGGGGCGACTTGTCAGGCGACCTAGCCGCCTGACAAGTCGCCTCCTGTTCTGTACAATGGAACCGTTCTAATAGCAGCGACGCAAGTCGCTCCGACTTAGAAAAAGGTTCCTGTACTACTTTGGGGGCGACTTGCATAGACTTCTATACAGAAGTCGTTTTGCAAGTCGCCGTGGCAGTCATGTGCAGGTCGCCTCGGTGAGGCGACCTGCAAGTCGTGCCGCCCCTGTGTGAACCGGGGCTAAAGGGAGTGCTGTTAATCTCAGCATATTACCTGTATAAAAGGCACCTCTCCACAGAAGCAATCAATCAGATTCAAATCTCTCCACCATGGCCAAGACCAAAGCACTGTCCAAGGATCTCAGGGACAAGATTGTAGACCTACACAAGGCTGGAATGGGCTACAAGACCATCACCAAGCAGCTTGGTGAGAGGCTGATAACAGTTGATGTGATTATTCGCAAATGGAAAAATCACAAAATAACTACCAATTTCTTTCAATCTGGGGCTCCATGCAAGATCTCACCTAGTGGAGTTTCAATGATTATGAGAATGGTGAGGAATCAGCCCAGAACTACACTGGAGAATTTTGTCAATGATCTCAAGCCAGCTGGGACCATAGTCACCAAGAAAACAATTGATAACATACTATGCCGTAAAGGACTGAAACCCTGCAGCTCCCGCAAGGTCCCCCTGCTCAAGAAAGCACATGTACAGGCCTGTCTGAAGTTTGCTAATGAGCAAGTGTTGTGGTCAGATGAGAACAAAATTACGCTCTTTCGCATCAACTCATCGTGTTTGGAGGAGGAGGAATGCTGCCGATGACCCCAAGAATGACCTCAAGAACACCATCCCCACCGTCAAACATGGAGGTGGAAACATTATGCTTTGGGGGTTTTTCTGCTCAAGGGACAGGACAACTTCACTGCATCAAAGGGATGATGGACGGGGCCATGTACTGTCAAATCTTGGGCAAGAACCTCCTTCCCTCAGCCAGGGCATTGACAATGGGTCATGGATGGGTATTTCAGCATGACAATGACCCAAAACACACGGCCAAGGCAAAAAAAAGAGTTGCTGAAGAAGTACATTAAGGTCCTGGAGTGACCTAGCCAGTCTCCAGACCTTAATCCCATAGAAAATATGTGGAGGGAGCTGAAGGTTCGAGTTACCAAATGTCAGCCTCGAAACCTTATTGACTTGGAGAGGATCTGCAAAGAGTGGGACAAAATCCCTCCTGTGATGTGTGCAAGCCTGAGGGCCAACTACAAGAAACATCTGACCTCTGATTGCCAACAAGGGTTTTGCCACTAAGTACCAAGTCATGTTTTGCGAAGGGTTAAAATACTTATTTCACTCATTAGAATATTGCAAATCAATTTATAACTTTTTTGAAATGCGTTTTTCTGCATATTTTTGTTGTTTTTCTGTCTCTCACTGTTAAAATAAACCTACCATTAAAATTATAGACTGATCATTTCTTTGTCAGTGGACAAATGTACAAAATCAGCAGGGATCAAATACTTTTTTGCCTCACTAATTATATATATATATATACACACACACACACACACACATACATACATATATATATATATATATATATACACACACACACACACACACACACACATATATATATACACACACACACACACACACACACACACATACATACACAGCATCCCACAAAAGTGAGTACATCCCTTACATTTTTGGAAATATTTTATTATATCTTTTCATGTGACAACACTAAAGAAATGACACTTTGCTACAATATAAAAGTAGTGAGTGTACAGCTTGTACAATAGTGTAAATTTGCTGTCCCCTTAAAATAACACCCAGCCATTAATGTCTAAACCGCTGGCAACAAAAGTGAATACACCCATAAGTGAAAATGTCCAAATTGGGCCCAAAGTGTCAATATTTTGTGTGGCCACCATTATTTCCAGCACCGCCTTAACCCTCTTGGGCATGGAGTTCACCAGAGCTCACAAGTTGCCACTGGAGTCCTCTTCCACTCCTCCATGATGACATCATGGATCTGATGGATGTTGGAGACCTTGCGCTCCTCCATTTTCCGTTTGAGGATGCCCCACTTTACCCTCAGCTTCTTTAGCAAGGCAGTGGTCATCTTGGAGGTGTGTTTGTGGTCGTTATGTTGGAATACTGCCCTGCGCTGTATTTCAGCGCAGGTCTCCCCAGTGCCAGCAGCACTCATGCAAATCAAGACCATGACACTCCCACCACCATGCTTGACTGTAGACACACTCGTCTTTGTACTCCTTACATGGTTGCCGCGACACACGCTTGACGCCATCTGTACCAAATACATTTATCTTGATCTCATCAGACCACAGGACATGGTTCCAGTAATCCATGTCCTTAGCCTGCTTGTCTTCAGAAAACTGTTTGCGGGCTTTCTTGTGCATCATCTTTAGAAGAGGCTTCCTTCTGGGACGACAGCCATGCAGACCAATTTGATGCAGTGTGCTGTGTATGGTCTGAGCACTGACAGGCTGACCCCACACACACACACACACACACACACACACACACACACACACACACACACACACACCCCTTCAACCTCTGCAGCAATGCTGGCAGCACTCATACGTCTATTTCCCAAGGACAACCTCTGGATATGACGCTGAGCATGTGCACTTAATTTCTTTGGTCGACCATGGTGAGGCCTGTTCTGAGTGGAATCTGTCCTGTTAAACCACTGTATTGTCTTGGCCACCATGTTGCAGCTCAGTTTCAGGGTCTTGGCAATCTTCTTATAGCCTAGGCCATCTTTATGTAGAGCAACATTTCTTTTTTTTTTAGATCCTCAGAGAGTTCTTTGCCATGAGGTGCCATGTTGAACTTCCAGTGACCAGTATGAGCGTGAGAGCGATAACACCAAATTTAACACACCTGCTCCCCATTCACACCTGAGACCTTGTAACACTAACGAGTCACGTGACACCGGGGAGAGGAAATGGCTAATTGGACCCAATTTAGACAATTTCACTTACGGATGTACTCACTTTTGTTGGCAGTGGTTTAGACATTAATGGCTGTGTGTTGAGTTCTTTTGAGGGGACAGCAAATTTACACTGTGATACAAGCTGTACACTCACTACATACTAGCAAAGTGTCATTTCTTCAGTGTTGTCACATGAAAAGATATAATAAAATATTTACAAAAATTTGAGGGGTGTACATAAAAGGTGGAGGTGTTTTGGAGTCCACAGAGATAGCAGGGAACAATTCTAATTGATACCAGTTTTTTTGCCACTTCTCCTATATAATAAATCATAATATGCTTTCAAGTGTATATTTAACAGGCCAAGAGAACAAATAGGATAAGTTTAGTGTAAAGAGTTTACATACACTTTAAATCACATTAAAAAACAATAAAACTACAGTGCAATAATGCTGATTCATTGTCCAGTCAGCAGCAAGTTGTACTGTTTGGAAATATAGAGATTACCATTTTAAAATAAAATTTTGGGGGTCAAAAAACAGACTCAGCTGTTGGTGACAGGTCAAAATGTCTGCAGCAGAGAAGTTTGAACCATGCATGGCATAGGCTGAAGTAAAGTTGAAGAAATAAAAGTTGATTTTGAAGAAAATAGAAACTAGGTATAATGTGGAAACCATAAATATACAGGTCACTGTGCCCTTCAAGTGCAACAAATAATTATGGGACACTCCATGAGATTCAGCCTGTAGAAAAAAAAAGTGGGAGATAAGAACCTTTCGGTGTTACTTTCAAATAGGGGAATTCCACTTTTTTTGGATATACTGTTTATTAAAGTAGAGACTGCACTTTTACTACGACTACTATGCACAGACTAAATAGTAGCTTGACAACAGTTAAATGACTGTATTTACCAAATCAGTAAACAACAAATAATCATCACGGCAAATAAAAAGAAAAAAAATGAAAAAAAAAAAAAAAAAAGAGGCAACTGTCTATATGCATCTCTTTTCAACTTACATCTTGAAACATTTTGTGCTCTTGCTTTATTCGTTCATCTTTATCATGAGACTGTTTGAAAGCCTTTTCAAATGACCCTTCAACTTCTTTGAGCCTGGACTGTAGTCGGCTGATTGCGTTTTCCTTTTCCTTGCTCCTTGTCCTCATTTCCTCAATGTGCTCTTGCAGATCTTTTGAAGTATTGCTGGCAGTGTAATACCGTTCTTTCCACTCAGCCTAAAAAAGGTTTGTAAAATAATTCAAATTGAATATACGGTAAGCATGTTTCTTTAGTTTCATCCCCAGTCAGTTTTTAGACCGAAAAAAATAAAAGGAGATAGGATTGCCAACACAGTGACTGCCTATAAAAGATAATTTGCCACCCATTAGTTAGGAGAAATTATACACTTTTGCTTAATTATGAACTGTAAGCCTAAATAAATCTTGTCTGGTATATGGAGTCATTAATATTTTTCACACATAGATTAGTACAAAACCACCTGAGATCACACAACTTTTTGAATGAATGGCTCATAAAATGTAATATGATGTTGATCTAATGGATAATAATAAATATATTGTAATCTTGTGATGCAGGCGCTGCTGACTACACACCGTCAGCCTTGAACAGCAGTAGTGGTCAATAGAAGCCATTTATGCTGTGAGCACGTAAGCATTACCTAAAGCCGGCCAAAGACGGTTTGAATCTCAGCTGGTTCAGCAGGGACCGGCCGAGATTCGAACCATGTATGGGCAGGCTGAATGTACCCAAGTTGATCAAATTGGGTACAACCAACCTGTCGGATTTTACATGTGCTTATTGCTAGGGGCTATTATAGCCACTAGCAATAATCATTGTGTTCTCCCGGTGGGGATGGCCCCCCCCCGGCCGTAAGAACACAATGGCTTTGTGGATGGTGCCACCACCATACTTCACTGTGTGTATGGTGTTCTTTTGGTGATGCGAGTTATTTTTGCGCCAAACATATCTTTTGGAATCATGGCCAAAAAAGTTCAACCTTGGTTTCATCTGCCCATAACACATTTTCCTACATGCTTTTGGGAGACTTCAGATGTGTTTTTGCAAAATTTAGCCGGGCTTGGATGTTTCTTTGTAAGAAAAGGCTTCCGCCTTGCCACTCTACCCCATAACCCAGACATATGAAGAATGTGGGAGATTGTTGTCACATGTACCACACAGCCCAGTACTTGCTGTAGGCCTCTTGGCAGCCTCCCTGACCAGTTTTCTTCTTGTCATTTCATCAATTTTGGAGAGAGGTCCAGTTTTTGGTTAATGACACTGTTGTGCCATATTTTTGCCACTTGATGATGTGTTCCATGGTATATCGAATGCCTTGGAAATTCTTTTGTACCCTTCTCCTGACTGATACCTTTTAATAATGAGATCCTCTGATGCACTGGAAGCTGTCTGTGGAACATGGCTTTTGCTGTAAATGTCAGGAAAGACCTACTAGAACAGCTGAACTTTATTTGGGGTTAACCAGAGGCACTTTAAATGATGGTAGGTGTGTACTGACTCCGATTTAACATGAGTTAAAAGAGGGTGCACACTCATGCAACCACATTATTTTAGTTTTTTTTTATTTTTACTCCCCCTAAAAGATTTCATTTTTTTTAAATTGAGTTGTACGGTTAATAGGTCACATTAAAAAGGTGGAAAAAGTTCTGAAAGGTTTTATTTTTGTCTCATTTCTTTACATCACAAAAACCTGACATTTTAACCACTTACTGACCGCCCACTGTATATATACATCGGCACTTTAAAGATAGATATCTTGGTAACGGCACAAGCTGCTGCCATAACCGAGATATCCATCTCTTCAGTGGGTGGTCCGGTTTACGATAATGGTGGTCCCTGCGGTGGATTCGCCGCAAGATCACCGTTTTCGGCAGCGGGAGGGGGCCCCCCCTCCCACGCCCTCCACTGCTTACCAGAGCAGTCTATGGCGGCGGAGGCGATCGTGTCCTCTTCCTAGCTGGGTATGGATATAAGTGAGGGCAAGATGGCCCCCAACCGTCTCCATACCATAGCAGGGCAGAAGCGACGTCAAAAAGTCACTTCCGCCCATACCTCTTAAAAGGGACATTTTTTTTTTGTCATTTTTTCAAATGACAAATTTTTTTTTATTTTTTTTTGTATTTAAGTCCAAATGTGAGATCTAAGGTCTTTTTTACTACGGCGACTGGTGTTGTGGAGAAACCCCTCTGTGTCCATGAATATAACCTCAATATGGGAGGGGTGGACTTCAATGACCAGTTGTTGGCGCCGTACCTAGTTGCCCGTACGGCCAGACGCTGGTATAAAAAAAATAGGATTTTTTATAACAGCTTACCTGTAAAATCCTTTTCTTTCGATGGACATCACGGGACACAGAGACTCAGTAATAACTGATGGGATTATAGGTATCACTAGGTGATTGGACACTGGCACACCCTAACCAGGAAGTTCAACCCCCTATATAATCCCTCCCCTCACAGGGATACCTCAGTTTTGTAGCCAAGCAATATAAGTGT
This sequence comes from Aquarana catesbeiana, assembly GCF_042186555.1. Classification (NCBI taxonomy): domain Eukaryota; kingdom Metazoa; phylum Chordata; class Amphibia; order Anura; family Ranidae; genus Aquarana; species Aquarana catesbeiana. The sequence continues at coordinate 244,670,021 of NC_133324.1, read as the reverse complement.
ATTAGAAGAGGGGCGGGACCTCTGTGTCCCGTGATGTCCATCGAAAGAAAAGGATTTTACAGGTAAGCTGTCATAAAAAATCCTATTTTCTTTCTCGAACATCACGGGACACAGAGCCTCAGTAATAACTGATGGGATGTCCCAGAGCAATGCTATCTGTGGGGGGGGGGACCACAACCAAGTAGGGTGCAATCAGACCTAAGGACCCTGTACTGCTGCCTGCAGCACACAACGCCCAAAGGCAATATCCTCATGCCTTCTCACAACCACCTGATAGAATCTGGTGAATGTATGGACTGAAGACCAGGTTGCGGCCTTGCAGATTTGAGCCTTAGAGGCCCGGTGATGCACTGCCCAAGAAGCACCAACAGCTCTTGTGGAATGTGCCCTTATCTGAAACAAAGGAATTTTCTGTTTCAAACCGTAAGCTTGAATAATCAACTGTCGAATCCATTAAGAAATGGTAGCTTTTGCTGCTGCCTGTCCCCTACTGGGACCCTCTGGCAGCACAAACAAAACATCCGTTTTGCGAATTTGAGCAGTTGCTTCCAGATAGGCCTTGACTGCTCTTACTACATCCAAAGAATGTAGTGATCTTTCTTCCGGAGAACAGGGATCTGGAAAAAAGGAAGGCAGAACAATGTTTTTGTTTAGATGAAAATCTGAAACCACCTTCGGTAAAAAAACTAGGATGAGGGTGCAATACCACCCTATCCTTGTGTACCAATCAAGTAAGGCTCTTTACAGGAAAGAGATGCTAATTCTGATACTCTTCTAGCAGAACAAATGGCTACCAGAAAAATTAACTTCCTTTTCAACAAGACCAAAGGAATCTGACGTATTGGTTCAAAAGGCTGTTTCTGTAACACAGACAGAACCAAGTTCAAGTCCCAGGGGTTTAGGGGCGCCCTAACCAGAGGATTAAGACGCGTCACCCCCTGCATAAAGTTTCGGACCAAAGAATGCGAAGCAAGTGGCCGTTGAAATAATACCAATAAGGCCGAGACCTGGCCCTTGATGGTACTCAAGGCCAGCTTCATCTCTAATCCTAATTGTAGAAAATCAAGAATTCTACCTATCATATTTTCTGGGATGCCAACCCCTGGATTCACACCAGGATACATAAGCTTTCCAGACTCTATGATAAATCCTTCTGGAAGCTGGTTTCCTTGCATTGATCAAGGTAGATATCACAGGACCTGAAAGCCCACGACTTTTCAGAACGTGGGTTTCAATAGCCAAACTGTCAAATTTAGCGTTTGTGAGGCAGGATGGAACACTGGACCTTGTTATAACAGGTCTGTGCGTACCGGTAGGGTCCACGGGGAACCCACCGTCATCCTCACTATTTCTGCATGCCAAGTCCTTCTGGGCTAAGCAGGGGCCACCAGAAGTACTGACTTCCTTTCCGGCCTGTTCCTGCGAAGGAGTCGTGGCAGTAGCAGAATAGGCGTGAATGCATAAATCAGTGAGAACGGATGCCACGGAATCACCAACGCGTCCGTCCCACATGCAAGAGGATCCCTTGTCCTTGCCACAAATCTGTCTATCTTTTTGTTGAATCGGGATGAAAAGGGATCTACATCTGGAACCCCCCATCTTTGGCATATGGCCCAAAAGACGTCGGGATGCAGAGACCATTCCCCTGGAAGTAACTGCTGGCGACTTAAATAGTCCGCCTGCCAGTTCTCTATCCCTGGAATGAAGACTGCCGATATGCATGGCACATGCTTCTCTGCCCAGATTAAGATCTGGTTCACCTCCTTTTGAGAAGCTCGGCTCCTGGTGCCTCCCTGATGATTGGCATAAGCCACTGCTGTGGCATTGTCGGACTGGATCCTGACCGGGCAACCCTGTAGCCTGATAGTTCAGGCCTTTAGGGCTAGCCATACCACACGGATTTCCAGAATGTTGATGGGTAAGGTCCTCTCGGTTCTGGACTATACCCCCTGGACCGCAGACTGTTCCCCAACCCGACAGACTGGCATCTGTTGTTACCACCATCCAGGTAACCGGTAGAAAGGATTTCCCCTTCTGCAGGTTTTCGGGTATTAGCCACCAATTGAGGCTCTGATGCATCGTATAAGACAGGTGCATCGGAAAGTCTAATGCCTGAACCTTCCTGTTCCAGGCTGACAGAATACTGTGTTGTAGCAGCCTTGAATGAAACTGAGCATAGGGGACTGCTTAGAACGAAGACACAATCTTTCCTAGCAGCCTCATACAAAGGCGGACAGAAGGACCCTTTTTGGTCCTGAATGCCAGAATCAGCTCCCTTGAAGCAGTGATCTTTGCCTGAGGTAGAAATATCTTCTCCTGGCTTGTATCTATGATCAGACCCAAATACTCCAGTCTTCTTACTGGTTTTAGGAACGATTTTTCTAGGTTGAGGATCCAACCTAGGTGGTGTTCCAGATACTTGACTGTGGTCCTCAAGTTCCCGTTCAAGGAGGCTACCGACCGGTCTATCAAGAGCAGGTCGTCTAGGTATGCTATTACAGCTATACCCTGAGCCCTTAATCTGGCCAGAGGAAGAGCCAAGATCTTTGTGAACACTCGGGGTGCAGTGTTCCGGGGCGCCACAAACTGGAAATGGCGCCCTCCTATCTTGAAGCGCAGAAACTTCTGATGAGTAGGAAAAATGGGCACATGCAGATATGCATCTCTGATGTCTATCGATGCCAGAAATTCTCCTCCCTGCAGGATGGAGACTACTCTCTGAATTGATTCCATGCGGAAGGACTGAATCCTTAGGAATCGGTTCAGATCCCTTAAATCCAGAATGGGTCTGATATCCCCATTTGGTTTTTGGACTGTAAAAAGGTTGGAATAGAAGCCCAATCCTTGATCCTTCGCGGGAACCACCATAATGACCTCCTGCGACAAAATTCGCTCTAACGCTAGAAGAAGCGACTGCTTTTTCTCTGGATCTCTGGGGACACCTGATCTGAGGAAACGAGGAGGGGGGAATTCTTGAAACTCCAGCTTGTACCCTAAGGTTACCGTGGAGATTACCCATCTGTCCTGGAAGTCCTCCTGCCAGAGCCTTGAGAACTGTAGCGGGGGCGCCCCTTCTTAAAGAGGTCTTAGTGTCTTGCCTAGTAGGCTTCTTCCCCCAGGACTTCTTTTGTCCCTGGGGTTGACTCTTGTTTCTTGACTCAGACGGGGGAGGCCGTCGAGACCACCTGGAGGCTGAAGCCCCTGGCGCTGGGGAAAGAGTCCGTCTGAAAGAGGGACGCTTACTCTTCTTAACAGGTAAGAGAGTGCTTTCCCCACAAGAGATTCTCTTGATATAGTTATCCAAGTCCTCTCCAAACAACCTTGCACCACGAAATGGAAACCCAGCCAGCAGCTTCTTACATGGTGCTTCAGCTGACCAATTTTTCCAACCATAGGATTCTACATATATGCACCAACCCCAATGAAAGACGAGAGGTTTGCATGATAGAATCTCTGATGGTGTCAACAACATAACATAAGGCCGCTGGAAGGTTAGCCAACCCCTGGGCCTGTTCAGGTAAAACTTTGATGACCTGCTTAACATGGTCTCTTAAGTATTGACAGACTCCAATCGCTGCTACTGCAGGTTGAAACACTGAACCTGCTAAGGAGAAAACATCCTTCAATTCAGATTCCATCTTTTTATCCACAGGATCCCTGAGCATCTGAGCATTGTCTACAGGACAAGTCAGACTATTATTTACGGAGGAAATTGCCGCATCAATGGCCGGTATTCCCCACATTTTACTAAACTTTTCTTCCATAGGATAAAGTGTTGAAAACTTTTTCGGCGGAAAAAAACGTTTGGGTGATCCCACTCAGAATAAAGGAGCTTTTCAAGTAAATTATGAATAGGAAAAGCATGTGTTGTTTGAGGAGGTTTCAGTGACCCTAAAGAAGAAGAGGGTTCTTTAACTGATTCAAATATGGGCAACTTAAATGTGGAGCGGACCAATCCATTAAGGATCTGTACTAAGACTTTCTCCTCTTGGGAAGCCGAAGAGGGTCCCTCTCCACCTGATTCCTCCGAAGAGGAATCATCCGTCCCATCCTGGTCCTCTGAAAGGGATTCTTCTCCTTTATCCCAGAGCTCCTCTGCCTGAGGGTCTTGGGGAACAGAGGAAGGCCTAGTGCGTTTTCTTCCACTGAGTGAAGACGTAATCACGGCCATTAATCTTTCCTCTAAACCATTAATGGCTGAGGAAAAATCCTCCTGTGTAATGTATACAGGGGCTGAAGTGCCAGAAGCAGGTGTAGCCCCTGACCCCAAAGGCTCTCCCTGACTAGCCGTCCCTGGCCCCTCAGAGGGGGAGGATGCTGCAGACAGGGGGTCCTCAGAACCTGAACGAGATCCCCTAGAGCCTCTGGTTCTTGGGGCATTTGAACCTCTTCTACCCATAGTGCAAAGCAACAAGGTGGAGGTATCACAAAATGAACTGCTGACTGCTGAGCGATGTAAAAGCCTGGCAAAAGCCTTGCTACCAAATGACCAGTCTGGTGTTACCTTAGTAAATGCTGCCTAGGAGAATGCCTTTGTCCCACCTTACATGCGACCGTCAGCTCTGTGTCCCTCCAAAAGCTTAGTGCACCTGTAAAGTGTGCCTTTAATAGCCTGCAGCCGGCCCATGTAGGCGTCTGAGCACGCTGGACGCTGTGCTGACGCCCTGCTTCCCGACCCTCCTGTAAACAGCATGGAGGAAGGCTGGGGGAGGAGAAGAAAGGAGAGAGGCCGGTAGTGATGGGGCCTGCACGTGGCATGGCGGCAGCGGTGATAGTGCGGTGTATAACCGCCTCACAGCCCACCTGCGGCCTCCCCCTAGTCTGGGGGGAGATATCCCTGAGGAGAGCCCCCCATCCTATCCTACCTGGAGCCGGCTGGAGGAGCTTGTGCAGCGTGCGAACACTGAGACAGACATCAGCATGAGAAGGTACATGCTCTTGGCAGCCCCCGGTGGTGACAATAGGCATAGCATGCATTTACCTTAAAGGAGAAAACCTACTAGAATTAAAAAATTCTGTGGAATCTCCCTTACCTTATCCAGCCGCAGGGTTCGGATATACAGACCCAATCTTCACCTCTCACGGTGGGCTCAGTTTGAAAAAACCTTCAGAGGACTGGGGCCCCCTATGAATAGGGGGATCCACAGTTCTGGGCCTGTAAAGCACCCGGCCAGGAATAAGGATAGAAAACCATTTTCTGATATGCGGGGTCCAGCTCTCTAAAAAGAGGAAGCGTTACAGGTAAAACCTTGTTTCTTCGGACACGAGGCCCGGGTACCATCCAATTCGGCCTAGAAAAGACACTTTGAAATGGATCCGGTTCGCCTGGCTTGCCCCAGTATAGGATATAGGATATTCCCTTTGGAGCTCAGCACAGGACATCTTTACACGTCCATCACCTAAGACACTGGCGTAAAAACTGAGGTATCCCTGTGAGGGGAGGGATTATATAGGGGTTGAACTTCCTGGTTAGGGTGTGCCAGTGTCCAATCACCTAGTGATACCTATAATCCCATCAGTTATTACTGAGGCTCTGTGTCCCATGATGTTCGAGAAAGAAAGTGTCTGTATACTTATTTCAATTGGCTTTGCTGAACGCTCATGTGCTATACAGAGCTTCAGAACGGACTGGATCCTTCCTTAAATTCCAGGAAGAGATCGTCAGAGCCCTTCTGTTTCCAGACGGTGCTCCACCTCACCTTCCCCAACCAAATGCAGTAAACCGGCTGCATGAGAGGCATTTTCCTTATGTTCTCTCGTGTACCCCTACCCAACGAGCCCCCCAAAGAAAATGTCATGTCTGCAGAAAGCGCGGATATAGGCGTGACACCCGGTATTATTGTCCCTCCTGTCCTGACAATCCTGGTCTTTGCATTGATGAATGTTTTGAACTCTACCATAAACTAGTTGAGTTTTAGCGTAGGGTACAGCACTGCACAGACTAGGACACACTTTCACAGGGTCTCCCAAGATGCCATCACATTTTGAGAGACCCGAACCTGGAAAACGGTTACAGTTATAAAAGTTACAAAAAAAAAAAAAAAAAAAACAAAACAAAAAAGTAAAAAAAACACAAAAAAAATATAAAATAAAAAAAACAAAAATAGTTGTTGTTTTATTGTTCTCTCTCTATTGTTCTGCTCTTTTTTACTGTATTCTATTTTGAAATGTGTTATTGTTATTATGTTTTTATCATGTTTGCTTTTTTAGGTATGCAATTTTTTTATACTTTACGGTTTACGGTGTTTTATTGTTAACCATGTTTTTGTTTTCAGGTACGTCATTCAGCTGCGGAGCGGATTTATTTATCTTGACAGCAACAGCGTTTGCTCCCACAATACATAAAGCCATGACTCCAGCGCTGTCGGAGGTGATTTCACCACCACAGTTACATACTTCAGCATATATGCCGAAGCGTGGAGGCAGCAGTGGGTGGAGGAGCGATTTGCTCTTACCTTTTGCGGGAGGATGCCCCCATGCTTCGGCATATATATATATATTTTAGGCACAGGTTGCGTTAAACGTTTTATTTTTTACTATGTTTTTTTATTATTATTTGCTCTGCAGGTATGGTAAGTCTTACTGTTATACTGTAATGTTACTTTGTTTTATTGTTAACCATCATTTGCTTAGCAGGTATGCCATTCAGTTGCAGCGCGGATTTATTTATCTTGACAGCAACAGCGTTTGCTCCCACGATACATAAAGCCGTGACTCCAGCGCTGTCGGAGGTGATTTCACCACCACAGTTACATACTTCAGCATATATGCCGAAGCGTGGGGGCAGCAGTGGGCGGAGGAGTGATTTGCTGCTACCTTTTGCAGGAGGATGCCCCCTTGCTTCGGCATATATAAACGGTGCATGTATGCCCATCATTAGAAGTGGGTGGATGAAGGGAGGTATTCTAATGGTGGCCGTACCCACCGATCAATCACTTTTTTGAAAAAAAAAGTTTACAATATATGCCCAACAAGACCAGCAACGTACTGGTATGTTGCTGGACTTTGAGTGGTTATACCAGAATGATGCCTGCAGGTTTAGGTATCATCTTGGTATCATTCTTTTCAGCCAGCGGTCGGCTTTCATGTAAAAGCAATCCTAGTGGCTAATTAGTCTCTAGACTGCTTTTACAAGCAGTGGGAGGGAATGCGCCCCCCCCCACCGTCTTCCATGTTTTTCTCTGGCTCTCCTGTCCCAACAGGGAACCTGAGAATGCAGCCGGTGATTCAGCCAGCTGACCATAGAGCTGATTAGAGACCAGAATGGCTCCAAACATCTCTATGGCCTAAGAAACCGGAAGCCACGAGCATTTCATGACTTAGATTTCGCTGGATGTAAACAGCGCCATTGGGAAATCATTTTATCACACCGATCTTGGTGTGGTCAGATGCTTTGAGGGCAGAGGAGAGATCTAGGGTCTAATAGACGCCAATTTTTTCAAAAAAAGAGTACCTGTCACTACCTATTGCTATCATAGGGGATATTTACATTCCCTGAGATAACAATAAAAATGATTAAAAAAAATAAAAAAATGAAAGGAACAGTTTAAAAATAAGATAAAAAACAAAAAAATAATAAAGAAAAAAAAAAAAAGGAAAAAATAAAAAAAATAAAAAGGCACCCCTGCCCCCCCCCTGCTCTCGCGCAAAGGCGAACGCAAGCGTCGGTCTGGCGTCAAATGTAAACAGCAATTGCACCATGCATATGAGGCATCACCGCGAAGGTCAGATCGAGGGCAGTAATTTTAGCAGTAGACCTCCTCTGTAAATCTAAAGTGGTAACCTGTAAAGGCTTTTAAAAATGTATTTGTCGCCACTGCACGTTTGTGCGCAATTTTAAAGCATGTCATGTTTGGTATCCATGTACTCGGCCTAAGATCATCTTTTTTATTTCATCAAACATTTGGGCAATATAGTGTTTTTTAGTGCATTAAAATTTTAAAAAAGTGTGTTTTTCCCCAAAAAAATGCGTTTGAAAAATCGCTGCGCAAATACTGTGTGGAAAAAAAAAGAAACACCCACCATTTTAATCTGTAGGGCATTTGCTTTAAAAAAATATATAATGATAAAATGCCAGGGCAGTTCAACCCCCCCCTCCCCAAATGACCCAATTTTGGTAAAGTAGACACCCCAAGCTATTTGCTGAGAGGCATGGCGAGTTCATGAAATATTTGATATTGTGACACAAGTTGCGGGAAAGAGACAAAATTTTATTTTATTTTTTTTGCACAAAGTTGTCACTAAATGATATATTGCTCAAACATGCCATGGGAATATGTGAAATTACACCCCGAAATACATTCTGTTGCTTCTCCTGAGTACGGGGGTACCACGTGTGAGACTTTTTGGGAGCCTAGCCGCGTACGGGACCCTGAAAACCAAGCACCGCCTTCAGGCTTTCTAAGGGCATAAATTTATGATTTCACTCCTCACTGCCTATCACAGTTTCGGAGGCCATGGAATGCCCAGGTGGCACAAACCCCCCCCAAATGACCCTATTTTGGAAAGTAGACACCCCAACCTATTTGCTGAGAGGTATAGTGAGTATTTTGCAGACCTCACTTTTTGTCACAAAGTTTTCAAAATTAAAAAAAAGAAAAAAAAATTTTTTTTTTCTTGTCTTTCTTCATTTTCAAAAACAAATGAGAGCTGCAAAATACTCACCATGCCTCTCAGCAAATAGCTTGGGGTGTCTACTTTCCAAAATGGGGTCATTTGGGGGGGGGGGGGTGCTATCTTGGCATTTTATGGCCTTCGAAACTGTGATGGGTAGTGAGGAGTGAATCAAAAATTTACGTCCTTAGAAATCCTGAAGGTGGTGATTGGTTTTCGGGGCCCGTATGCAGCTAGGCTCCCATAAAGTCCCACACATGTGGTATCCCCGTACTCAGGAGAAGCAGCAGAATGTATTTTGGGGTGTAAATCCACATATGCCCATGGCATGTTTGAGCAATATATCATTTAGTGACAACTTTGTGCAAAAAAAAAAAAATATTTGTCACTTTCCCGCATTTTGTGTCAAAAAATAAAATATTCAATGGGCTCAACATGCCTCTCAGCAATTTCTTTGGGGTGTCTACTTTCCAAAATGGGGTCATTTGAGGGGGGGGGGGGGGGGGGGTTGTACTGCCCTGCCATTTTAGCACCTCAAGAAATGAGATAGGCAGTCATAAACTAAAAGCTGTGTAAATTCCAGAAAATGTACCCTAGTTTGTAGACGCTATAACTTTTGCGCAAACCAATAAATATACGTTTATTGACTTTTTTTTTACCAAAGACATGTGGCCGAATACATTTTGGCCTAAATGTATGACTAAAATTGAGTTTATTGGATTTTTTTTTAAAACAAAAAGTAGAAAATATCTTTTTTTTTTTTCAAAATTTCTGGTCTTTTTCCGTTTATAGCGCAAAAAATAAAAACCGCAGAGGTGATCAAATACCATCAAAAGAAAGCTCTATTTGTGGGAAGAAAAGGACGCAAATTTCCTTTGGGTACAGCATTGCATGACCGCGCAATTAGCAGTTAAAGCGACGCAGTGCCAAATTGTAAAAAGTGCTCTGGTCAGGAAGGGGGTAAATCCTTCCGGGGCTGAAGTGGTTAAAGTGCCCCATCCCGACGAGCTCACGCGCAGAAGCGAACGCATACTTGAGCAGCGCCAGCATATGAAAATAAACCACACAAGTGATGTATCGCCGCAATCGTTAAGAGTCAGAGCAAGAATTCTAGCCCTAGACCTCCTCTGTATCTCAAAACATGCAACCTGTAGAACATCGCCTATGGGGATTTTTAAGGGTAAAAGTTTGACGCCATTCCACGAGCGGGTGCAATTTTGAAGCGTGACATGTTGGGTATCAATTTACTTGGAGTAACATTATCTTTCACAATATAAAAAAATTGGGCTAACTTTACTGTTGTCTTATTTTTTAATTCAAAAAAGTGAATTTTTTCCAAAAAAAGTGCAATTCTAAGACAGCTGCGCAAATACGGTGTGACAAAAAGTATTGCAATGACCGCCATTTTATTCTCTAGGGTGTTAGAAAAAAAATGTATAATGTTTGGGAGTTCTAAGTAATTTTCTAGCAAAAAAAACTTGTTTTTAACTTGTAAACACCGAGTCTGAAAAACAGGCTCGGTTCTTAACCACTTAAGCCCCTGCCCAAAGACCAGAGCACTTTTTGCGATTCGGCACAGCGTCGATTTAACTGACAATTGCGCGGTCGTGCGACGTGACTCCCAAACAAGATTGACACCCTTTTTTTCCCCCCACAAATAGAGCTTTCTTTTGGTGGTATTTGATCACTTCTGCGGTCTTTATTTTTTGCGATATAAACAAAAAAAAAGTAACAATTTTGAAAAAAATGCATTATTTTTTACTTTTTGCTATAATAAATATCCCCAAAAAATATATATAAAAAACATTTTTTTTCCCTCAGTTTAGGCCGATACGTATTCTTCTACATATTTTTGGAAAAAAAAAATTAAAAAAAAAATATTGTAATAAGCGTTTAGTGACTGGTGTGCACAAAAGTTATAGCGTCTACAAAATAGGGGATAGTTTTATGGCATTTTTATTAATAATTTTTTTTTTTTACTAGTAATGGTGGCGATCAGCGATTTTTATCGTGACTGCAACATTATGGCGGACAGATCGGATACTTTTGGCACAATTTTGGGACCATCAACAATTATACAACGATCAGTTCAATTAAAAATGCATTGATTACTGTGTAAATGTGACTGGCAGTGAAGGGGTTAACTACTAGGTGGCGCTGTAGGGGTTAAGTGTGTCCTAGGGCGTTATTCTAACTGTGTGGGGCTATGTGTGACACAACACTGATCACCGCTCCCGATTACAGGGAGCTGTGATCAGTGTCAGTGTCACTAGGTAGAACGGGGAAATGCTTGTTTACATCAGCATTTCCCCGTTCTTCCTCTCCGTGAGACGATCGCGGGTATCCCCGTGGACGAGTCCGCAGGACCCGTGATCACACTCACAGAGGTCGCGATGGGCGCGCATGCCCGCAAACCGCAACTTACAAGTATGTTAATCTGCCTGTATGTGCCCTTCTGCCAACTTATATTGGCGTGAGCCTGTCGGCAAATGGTTAAGTGGTAACAGGGTTGTGTAGACTTCTTATATCCATTGTATGTGTATATATTAGGGGTCGACCGATTATCGGTGCGGCCGATATTCACTTTTTTTGAAGCATCAGTATTGGTCACAAAACTTACCAATATGGCTTCAAGGGGTCGTATTTGGAGTGCACGGTCAGCTTTCTTGTAATAACAACCAATGCGGTTCAGCAGCCGCTTGGCTGTTATTACACGCGGGGGGTGGGGGGGGCGCCGCTCGCCCAGGCTCTCCTATCCCACCAGGAGACCCGAGCCACCAGCCAGCATGTCCACAGCTGGCCGAAGACCCAAACAAAGCATTGTTCTGGTCTCTGATCTAGTAACCTAAAGCAATGTCATGACATCACTTCCTGATTACTGGCATCTTAAAAGGTGCCAGTTTTAAAAAATAGAAAGTATTCAAAAATGCTGATCTTGACGTTTTGAATACTTTCAAGTGCAGAGAGGGGCTCGGTGTCTTATAGACCCCCGATCCCTCCATTAAGTGTACTTGTCACTGCCTATTACTGTCACAAGGGATGTTTACATTCTTTGTGACAGCAATAAAAAAAAATATTTTTTTTCAAAAAAAAGGACAGTGTAAAAATAAAAAAAAATGTTAAATCTACAGAATATCAGCACCTGATATCGGCTATCGGCCTGAAAGGCAGCAGAAAAATCGGTATAGGCCCTGAAAAAAAATTATATCGGTCGATCCCTAGTGTGTGTAATAGAGATGATAGATAGATAGATAGATAGATAGATAGATAGATAGATAGAAAATCTACATCTCTATCTCTTGTACATAACAATTATGAGTCAGCAGATTTTTCTAAAAGAAAATCTTCATGTAAAGTAAAACAGTCTATTAGCCTTTAGTAAATCAACCTTGGTTTCTCATTTTTCCTAGAAGTTGGCATCAACAAACGTAACAAAATCACCATCTTGATCGTGAAGCTTGGTGGAGGGAGCATTATAATTTGGGGCTGCTTTGCTTCCTCAAGACTTGAAAAGTTTGCAGCAACGGTAGGGGGGCCGTGTGGTGCGCGATTCAGCATTAATAACTTTTTTTGAAATATACATGGAGTAATCATTTTCATTGACACGGTTTTTATTTATATGCCTATATTTTGATGTGAGCACTGACTGGTTTAGCACGGAGCAGAACAAGGTAGCAGTTTTTATTACTACTGCATTGATTTATTTTTCGATTTAGATTTAAGTGCTACACTTATTTCAATTATTGCATTTAGGTTTGATGGCGAGAATCACTTTTTAGTGCTGGCATGATGGCAGGTAGGCCACAGAGGTTTTTAGTGTGTTTTTTACCTTTATTCAGCATGATTAAGGCCTGCTCAAAACACATAAGCGTGGAGTTGTTTTATTCTGTTAGGTAACTAAGACATGGCTTCTGTGGATTGGAACAGTGTACTGGCATTTTTGACAATGTTTATACTGCACTGACAAGCCCCTTGTGGTTGAATCTGCCATTGTTAGCCCAAGTGTGCTGATTTTTCTATCTGTTTGCATAAAAACAGTCTGGGTACAAGGAAAATGGTACTATGGAAGGAGACTGGGTAGTAAATTAAACTAACTTATTTAATACTTTAGAATGTTCCACGCCCTGTGAAGCAAAATTGTTAATTTCTCCATGTGTTATTATGTCAGAAAAACAGCAGTGTATAAATGAGATACTGTATATAATTGTATATAAAATTCTTACCACTTGTTTTTCTAACTCATTATTTTGGTTCTCAAGCATGCGGATTCGTTTGCTGGCTTCTGCCAAAGCTTCTTCCATATTATCACACCTAAAGAAAACAAATGTAAGAATTTTTTGTCTATAAGTAGCACTAGTTGAAAATCTTACGAATTTTAGTATTACAGTAAAAACTGGAAAAATCATAATAAAGCTGCTCTTGCCCATAGTGACCAGATACAAATTACATTTTCCTAGCACAAACTGGAGAATGAAAGCCAACATGGATAAACAGTCCTGATTTCCCACTTCTATCATTTTCATGAAATCAGTCCTATATTAAGATAAATAAGAACAATTACCAGTTCAAATCATATGATGGGTTTCTAGAACCCTTTAACATAAATCACAAACATTTGATTTAGTGGTTTACCAAAAAAAAAAAAGGTACAGCTGAAAAGAAATCAAATTCATTTCCATGCAGTATTTTGTGCATGTATTAAGAGTCAGACACAGACATTAAACACTGTATTGACTTTAAGGCTCACCACATTAGAGGATGGTCAAAGATGCATGTACAACCTAACCACCCTGAAAGCAATCAAATGGAGCATGCTTTAAACTTGTAAGCATAGTTTAGAGGAGTATAAAAAGTATCCGCAACAGAACAGAGCAAGGATGGGGAAATTGTCATGGCTTTTTAGTCTAGAAAAAAAGTGTTAAAGTGGATGTAACCCCCCCCCCAAAAAAAATGTAATTAAGGCTTGCACCTTGCACAGTATAGGATTTCATGTCAATTGTGCCCAGTCTTGCCACGAAGAGTTAATCCAGCTCTGAGCAGTCCTCTTATCTTTTTTCAGTGATATAAAAATGGACAGAGAAATAGGAGTTTTCTCCCCCTTGCTGTGAGTGACAGGTGATTTACATATCTCATGCACAAGCCTGAGAGAGACATTCTGTGTACTTCAGATCCCCTCCTCCTTTCTTTTCCAGCTCTCCCAGGATTGGCTGCTCCACACCTCAGCATGATTGGGCACGCTGAAGTCATGTGGTGACTTTTCTGGAATTTGACTTGATGTTAGTGATCATAGCAGAAGTTCAGTGTAAGAAACACACAGGAAAAAAATGCATGTTGACGAGGGGAGTGTAGAGGTGGGTGGGGAGTCTACTGACATCACGACTCCACCCACCGAGCTCCAGACAACAGACCCACCCACAGAATCTGCAGTTTTTCGGGTCTCATAACAGACAGAGGGGAGACATTTGACAGGTAAGGATGCATGTAGGAGGCATGTATATCCTTATAGATAACCACTATGGCAGTAGTTTAGAAAGGATGAGAGTGGGTTTACATGCTCTTTAAGGGAGAGTTTTCTAAAATTCCTAATTAATGACTTTCCCAGTAATCGCAAATAGCAACTCGCAGCACAAAAATGGCTGGATCAGTCGGCTTTCTTCTCCTATTGTGTACTCCTACTTTGCCATGGGTCTGCCACATGTACTTACAAAAAGGAATATGAAATGCCTGTCTAAGACAACTTTGAATTTTGGTCAAGTAAGGTATTACAATACCATCAAAAAACTGATGATAGAACAAGTACTAAAAGAAACACAACTGATGAGAACCCATATGCCTTTTGAAGCTGAAAGGTTGGTAAATACATATGCTCATTCCTAAAAGAAAATAAATATGAACAAAGTTGAGTATATTACTGCTCATTCAAGCTGTTCATCTTCATCAGATCCTCCGAGGTAGTAGTAGTTTTGTTATTGGCTACAAGCTGCTGCTTCAGATTACTGATCTCTGACTCATAGTAGTCCCGCAGGTCAGCCAAGTGGCGAGCATGTTTTTCTCTTAAACTCTGTCTGATACTTAAAAGAAGAAATATGTAATCAAAGTTTTAGTAGCTAGAAATGGCAATAGACAATTACAGGACCTTAAAAAAACATAGAAGAGCAAAAAAGAATTCCAAACAGAAAATTTGAAAGAAACATGATGGGCTTGTGTGCAATAGCTATACGTTAAAAAAAAAAAAATCACTAAAAGGCAAATATACAGTGCACTGCAAGTGAGTGCACTTGCTCCAGAGCTCAGTAAATTAGGTAAAGCTTCACTTTGCAAAGAATTCTCAATCACATGCAAGGAAATAAACTAAATTTTTGCTTGCACATGATTGGATGGTAGAAATCAGCAGAGCTTCCCCTCACATCTACGACAACTGCATTTGCAGTGCACAGTATATTTGCCTTTAGTAAAGCAACCTCAATGGCTTATTATTTCTTTATAAACATCAGAACCACATATTTTTGATTTATATACCACGCACATCCACAGTTTAGTACATGTCAGGCAAAGTTACCACAGCTTACAATGCACAGGACCAGCTTTTTTCAGATAAGGATAGTGAATTAGATAATATTTTCCAAACTAATTGTTCTTTGGAACTTGGAGGACATTCAATAAGATCTTTTTTCCTTCCATATAGATCTCCACATAAATGTTTGCATGGTTAAACAAGGTTTAATACGATATCGTAATCTAACCACAGATTTGGCCATCTTTAGATGCAAGACACCACAGACATAAATTTAATTTAGCAATACACAGTAATGAACTTTAAACAAGCACGTACTTGGAAAGCATCACAGGGTGATCCACAGAGAGGACACCAGAAGGATGGGATAAATTCTCTTCTGCAACAGGCAATGGTGACTGAGGTATGGAGGAAGGAGTCAAGCTATTGGCATCATCCTCAGTACAGTTCATCCTTTCATCAACACTGGCATCTACTTGACATGGCTTGTAATTTATATTTCTACTTGTTCGATATCTACGAGATTTCCACTGTTCAGCATCTGCCACTGGGCTGTGAGGAGATCTGTTTGGTGAATCCAACAGTGATGAGGCAGCAGACAACGATTCTTCATCATATTGCTTGTATGGAGCACTTTCCAAAATAGAGTCTGGTGTTAAAGGAGCTGTGTAGCCATCATTACACAGATTAACACCATGAAGGTGCTTTTTGTGTAGGGTTGGATCCAAAGTTAATATCTGGGGGGAAAAAATGGATGCTTTTTCTTTTTTTTTTACTTTATTTATTCAAGAAAATGTGTACAAACATATGCATGCTTTTTCAAAGAACGTTTCAATATAGCTATTAGGAAAAATTGTGAAAACATAGCATACAGTGCTTTGAATTACTGTACATGCAAATGCAAAGAAGCATCCAATCAGCTGCTTTATGCATTTTTAGAATAGCCATTAATTTTTCTGTGCAACTAGCATATATAGCTAAACTGTCTGTATGATTTGCCATATACCACCTGAACGTAAAAATCATGCTTAGTGTGTTTCTGTGAACTGTACCGTGAGAGGCAAAAAGGGACTGACCTGGGATTGCGGCACAGGAAGAAGTCATGTTGATAGTTACCAGTGAAGTGAGGACAAGCTGAACTATTAGCAAAATTATTTTCATTTAGGTGTATTCCTCATTTGTACCAAAGGCTATAAATGTAATTACCAAGCTACCATTGTCCTTTTTTTTTTAAAAAGATGTCGCCCTGATAAAATAGCTGTGACATCATCACAGACCACCTCAGCACAGAAAGCAGATGTGGGTGGGTACCTGTCATAGTGAACATAGTGCCTGGTGAGAAATTATTTCTACCATAATTCTCACCTCTCCTTTCATTATGTATGATGATATCATTGGCTTTTTTCAGGGGAGCTTGGGTAAAAATAAATGTTTTACAACCCCTTTGCCTGAAAAAAATGCCAATTTTTTTTTTGGAAACATAATTTCTGTTTTCTGCACCTCAAAGACAATATAACACTTTTTGAAAGGAGTAGCGATACACAGCTAAGTTATGCTGTCAGTCACATATGGAACCATGTATTGGCAGAGAATGACCAATGGTAGGTGGAGACCGCAGGCCTGCACACAGCACTGACATAATGACGCCATTGCTGTGTATAACTGCAGAGGTTGGGATACGAGACTGGTCACACTTTGCCCCTAGGACAGGAGAATTTGCAAGCAGCGGCAGCAACCAAATAAGATCTAAAAAAGACCGTCTTATGATAGGGGAGAATTAATAGATCTTTTGTCCAGCCTTCCTCTCCCAAGTTTGGAGGACAATGATAAAGCATGGTTGGACCAGGATATTCCTCTTAAAGAAATGGAAAAGGCCATTCTGTAATTTCCTTCAAATACATCTCCAAGCCTGGATGGTTTTCCGGTTGAGCGGTACAGGCAATATTCAGACACACTGGGTGCACGATTGAGAACTTTGTACTTATCCTGTTTTGAAAATAGGGCTCTGACTTCCTCTATGCTGGATGCTTATGTGGTGCTCATACCTAAGCCGGGTAAGGATCCAACATGTTGTTCCTCATATAGACCAATATCACTCTTAATGCTGATCTTAAAGTTCTCACAAAGGTTCTGGCCACTAGATTATCTATAGTGCTTCCATCCCTGGCTGATGTGGTTCAAACTGGCTTTATGCCAGGGAAGTCCACGAACACCAATTTATGTCGCCTTTTTTCCCCATTTGCATATCTCTCACAATACCACTGGGACTAGCGCTGTGGTTTCATTAGATATGGCCAAGGCCTTCGACTCCGTTGATTGGGGTTATATGGCCATGGTGTTGGAGCGTATGGGATTTGGGCCAAAGTATTGTAAATGGGTATCCTTGTTATACAGTACACCTAGAATGGCATTAAAGATTAGATCTCCCATCTCTCCCTTTTTTGATGTGGTTAGGGGAACCAGGCAAGGTTGCTCTCTATCCCACTTCCTGTTCTCCCTAATGATTGAACCATAGGCAGTGGCGCTGCATTCCTCTCCTGCAGTCGGGGCCTTAGAAATTGGGAACATTAAAGAATGTCTGGCGCTGCATGCAGATGACATGCTGTTCTTAAAAGATCTGGGTAGGTCTGGCATTTTGGATAATTTTGCGATTTTTTTCCGGTCTCAAAGTTACTCGGGAAAAATCCAATATTCTTCCATTAGATGATACCAGGGCTGCAGCGGATCCTGGGTCGCAATTACAGTGGGTTAATAAGTTTACATATCTGGGGGTTCACATATCTGCTAGGGTTGCGGACTATTTTAGTCTGAACCTGCAGCCCTTGTTAGATCTTTTGAAGAGGAAAATTGAGATATGGAAGAATCTTCCCCTTTCTGTGATGGGGTGAATAAACCTAAAAATTAAGATACTTCCGGTTTTCTATATTTTTTACAAAACTCGCCTGTTTGGATCCCACACTCCTTTTTTCGTCAAGTCCATGGCATCTTTGGTTCTTTCATATGGGGGAACTCCCCTCCCAGAGTAGGCCTTGTGGCATTACAGGAGCCCTGGGGACAGTGACAAGGGAGTTTTTGCCCGGAGATGGCTTCTTGGGGATGATGGGGATTCTGCCACGATCTTAGAGATATGAGAGATCATATCAGAGCCTGCGTCTTCTTGGTTTTAGGGGGCCTGGGGCCCAGTTTCCTCTGACTGACACAATGCGAGCCACTTTTAAGGCTTGGGATTGTGTTCAGGAGGTTGATGACGTCTACTTCTACCGCCATATCACCGGCCTCGTCTTTGTGGGGGAACCCCCATTTTCCCTATCTGCTCACTATACCGGATCAAATACTATGGGTGTCCCGAGGGATAAAAACTTTGGGTGACATCACCAGAGGGGGAGAGCTCTTAAAGTTCTCAGATCTTCAAACAGAAGTTTGAGCTCCCAAATCCTTATTTCTTTCACTAGCTATGTCACGCTTTTGTGTCCTAGTTTGGCTCTGCCAAGCTGGATATTAGACTTTCAAAACATTAGCTAAATTATAAAAATGAGCTGTTTCCTGTCTCGCCTCCTTTAGTGATCAAATGTAGGGAGCAGTGAGTGGAAGAGGTCCCGGATTTGGGTGGAGAAGAATGGGACGATATGTGGAGCGTTCCATTCACTCACTTATGGACAAGTCCATAGGTCTGGAGACTGCTACCATCATTTGACTATTATGCGTGATTTTTATCTACCCTTGTGAGTAGTACTTTTACGTTTTCTGTTTTAATAAACCTTTTTAAAGTTAATGTACTAGGCCGGTGCGCCCTCTCTTTTCTGTTTTTTGTCTGTATGTTAGGATTTCCCTATCCTTGAGGGCAGCAAGGCTGAAAGCTACCATCCATCGAGAACTTTGAACTGTCGGGCTTATACATTTATGCGCAAGAGTTTTTGTTTTGTTTTGTTATATTGGCTACATTTTTATGCGCCTAAGGCACTGATGCTTTATTGGAAAAAACCTGTGATGCCCTCACTGTCATACTGGAAAGGGCTTGTAAACAGAGTGATTCCATTCTATAGAGCAACATACATAAGAAGAGGATGTCCAAAGAAATTTGACAAAGCTTGGAAGATTTGGTTGGACAGTGATCTTTCGGTAGCCTAATGACTATATAGTCTTCACTGAGCTGGAAGGGGAGGTCTGCTTGGGCCTGGATATTGGATTATAGGGCTCTGTTGTACTTGCATTCCCACAGGGATTATTCGGGGACTGGCTGCAGTTATAATGGCTGTATGAAGAGATGATTGCTGGACTCTATGAGCACTGTACAGTTGCTATATTAATGTCTTTAATATGATGTTGCTATGTGTACCCCTATTGTTCTGGGGTCCTTGAATCCAGGAGGTGGATTTGGGTTTGCCCACAGGGTGGTGAATCTGGATTGGGGGGGGGGGATGTTAATGTTATAATTCCCACCCTGCGTGGTGAGGTGCGTTTATATTTTATTTCTCTTTTTGTACTATGCAAAAACTAATAAAAAGAAATTTGTAAAAAAAAATGAATATTTAAAGAGAGCCAACATAAAATAAAGACATCTGATGAAATACATCAGTCAGGTTACACTACCTCCCTGTGAACACTTTACTTTCTTTGAGGTTGCATGTATGAAAGGCTCAACCGCCTGGTTTAATCGACCCCTGACCATTACATAGTTACATAGTAGGTGAGGTTAAAAAAAAGGACACAAGTCCAAACTATGTGTGTGATTATGTGTCAGTATTACCTTGTATATCCCTGTATGCTGTGGTCGTTCAGTTGCTTATATAATAGTTTTTTGAAACTATCGATGCCCCCCCCCCGCTGAGACCACCTCCTGTGGAAGAGAATTCCACACCATTGCCGCTCTTACAGTAAAGAATACTCTACATAGTTTAGGTTAAACCTCTTTTCTTCTAATTTTAATGAGTGGCCACGTGTCTTGTAAAACTCCCTTCTGCAAAAGAGTTTTATCCCTATTGTGGGGTCACCAGTACGGTATTTTTAAATTGAAACCATATCCCCTCTCAAGAGTCTCTTTTCCAGACATTAGTGCTTGCAACCTTTCTCCATAACTAATATCCTCTTTGTTGCCCTTCTTTGTACTCACTCCATTTCCAGTACATCCTTCCTGAGGACTGGTGCCCAGAACTGGACAGCTTATTCTAGGTGTGGCCAGACCAGAGTCTTGTAGAGTGGGAGAACTATCCCTGGAGTTAATTCCTTTTTTAATGCATGCCAATATTCTGTTTGCTTTGTTAGCAGTAGCTTGGCATTCCTGAGCCTATCATCTACTAGGACCCCCAGGTCCTTTTTCATCCTAGATTCCCCCAGAGGTTCTCCCCTAGTGCAGTGATGGCGAACCTTGGCACTCCTGACGTTTTGGAACTACATTTCCCATGATGCTTAAATAACACTGCAGAGTGCATGAGCATCATGGGAAATGTAGTTCCAAAACATCTGGGGTGCCAAGGTTCGCCATCAGTGTGCCCTAGTGTATAGATTGCCTTTATATTTTTGCCACCCAAACGCATTATTTTACATTTTTCTATATTAAACCTCATTTGCCATGTAGTTGCCCACTTCATTAATTTGTTCACATCTTCTTGCAAGGTTTCCACATCCTGGGGAGAAGTTTTTGCCCTGCTTAGCTTAGTATCATCGGCAAATACAGAGATTGAACGGTTTACCCCATCCTCCAGGTCGTTTACGAACAAATTAAATAGGATTGGTCCCAGCACAGAACCCTGTGGGACCCCACCACCCACCCCTCACCATTCCGAGTATTCCCCATTTATCACCACCCTCTGAACTCGCCCTTGTAGCCGGTTTCAATCCATGTACTAATAACCCTATGGTCCATACCAACGGGCCTTATTTTGTACAGTAAACGTTTATGGGGAACTGTGTCAAATGCTTTTGCAAAATCCAGATACATCACATCTACGGGGCTTCCTTTATCTGGATGGCAACTCATCTCTTCATAGAAGGTTAATAGATTGGTTTGGCAAGAATGATTCTTCATGAATCCATGCTGATTATTGCTAATGATACCGTTGTCATTACTAAAATCTTGTATATAGTCCCTTAGCATCCCCTCCAAGAGCTTGCATACTATTGATGTTAGGCTAACTGGTCTGTAATTCCCAGAGATGTATTTTGGGCCCTTTTTAAATATTTGTGCTACATTGGCTTTTCTCCAATCCGCTGGTACCATTCCAGTCAGTAGACTGTCAGTATAAATTAGTAACAATGGTCTGGCAATTACTTGACCGAGTTCCCCAAGTACTCTCGGGTGCAAGCCATCCGGTCCTGGTGATTTATTAATGTTAAGTTTCTAATTCTGTCCACTGTTAGCCATGAGGGTGCTTCCTGTAATGTGTCATGAGGATAAACATTGCAGTTTTATTTACTAAAGCCCCTTGATTCCCTCGTGAAGACCGAGGAGAAGAATAAATTCAATACCTTCGCCATCTACCCATCCTTTGTAACCAGATGTCCTTCCTCATTCTTTATGGGGCCAATATGGTCTGTCCTTCTTTTTTTACTGTTTATATACTTAAAGAATTTCTTGGGATTTTTTTTGCTCTCCTCCGCTATGTGTCTTTCATGTTCTATCTTAGCCGCCCTAATTGCACCCTTACATTTTTTATTGCATTCTTTCTAAAGTCTGAATGCAGATGATGATCCCTCAACCTAGTACTTTTTGAAGGCCTTCTCCTTTGCTTTTAAATGCATTTTTACATTGGAGTTAAGCCACCCAGGTCTTTTGTTCGCTCTTACATTTTTTTACCCAATGGGATGCACTGGCTAATGCCTTTATTTAATATGCTCTTAAAGCGAACCCGTCTCTCCTCCGTGTTCTTTGTACCTATGATTTTATCCCAATTTATGCCTTCTAGCAAGGTTCGTAGTTTAGGGAAGTTGGCTCTTTTGAAATTTAATGTCTTTGTATTCTCCTTAAGTTTCCTATTTGTGTGATTTATACTGAAGCCAATTAACCTGTGATCGCTGTTTCCTAAATTGCCCGGTATTTCCACATCTGTGACCAGGTCTGTATTGTTGGTAATCAGTAGATCTAGTAACGCTTTATTTCTGTATTCAATTAGGGAACACAATGTTTTTGCAAAGAGATTTTTCAGCATTCTGGAAAAACACTGTGTAATACTGATCATTTTAAACTGCAGAAGTGCCAATTACATCTACATAGCCTAACTGTTGCAAATAATACGTAAGGCCAGGTTCACACTGCTGCGATCAGATTTTGATCCGACATTTTACATGATGCAACTTGAATGTGGTTTGCATATTCTATGGGGTCAGAATCATTCTGGAATTGCACCAAAAAAAAAAAAAAAAAAACCCTAGTTAGACTTACCGGTAACGGTATTTCTACGAGTCTTTCAGGACAGCACCTAGAGAGAGAGCGCAGCTCCACCCACTTTCCCAGGAAACACTGCAGTCAGTTTCTTTAAAGGCCGGACACTTCCACCATGGCCTCAGTTGTTCATAGAGTACCTCCAGCCATGCTGAAATTAGATAAGCAGAACATAGCAATAACACATCTTATAACCTTAAAATTTAGGGCGGGTCATCGGCGCTGTCCTGAAAGACTCGTAGAAATACCGTTACCGGTAAGTCTAACTAGGGTTTTCTCCCTTCGTCTTTCAGGACAGCACCTGGAGATGATAAAAGAGTACTTACTCTAGGGTGGGACCACCGCCTGCAGGACCTTCCTGCCGAACGATTGTTCCGCTGCTGATAGCAAGTCCAACCTGTAGTGGCGGGTGAAGGTGGAGAAACTTGTCCACGTGGCTGCTTTACAGATCCGACCCGGGGAAGCCCCTGCCCTCTCTGCCCAGGACGTTGCTACTGCCCTTGTTGAATGGGCCACTACCCCCTTAGGGGGCTTTGCCCCTGAAGCTCTATAAGCTTCACTGATGGCCATTCTTAGCCATCTACCTATGGTGCTTTTGGATGCTCTATACCCCCTACGTGGACCAGAGAAGAGAACAAAGAGAGAATCTGATCTTCTAAAATTTTTTGTTATCTCTATATAGTGTAATAAACACCTTCTCACGTCCAGGGAATGGAAAGACCTCTCCTTAGCACTGGACGGGTTAGGACAAAAAGTAGGGAGAATTATCTCTTGTGCCCTATGAAATGCTGATGACACCTTTGGCAGAAAACCCGGGTCAGTTTTTAGCACTACCCGGTCTGGAAAAATATAACAAAAGGATTCTCTTATGGAAAGAGCTTGTAACTCGCTTACTCTCCTAGCCGAAGTTACTGCTACTAACAGGACTATTTTTAACGACCATAGCCTGATTGATGCTTCCTCTGGAGGTTCAAAAGGCCCCTTGATTAGACCCCGCAGAACCACAGACAGGTCCCATCTAGGAAAAAACAAAAGGTATTGGCCTAGCTCTGGCCAGTGCCCTGAAAAATCTAATAATGAGCGGCTCCCTAGATAATTGTCTCTCAAGGAAAACCGATAATGCAGCTACCTGCACCTTTAGGGTGCTAGCTGCCAACCCCATCTCCATTCCCTCATGGAGAAATTCTAATACTGGAACAATTTCTTGTGGCGAAAGCATCCTAGCCGTACATCAGCTATTAAATCGCTTCCACGTATTGAAATAGATGGCCCTGGTAACCTCCTTACGACTATTCAGCAGGGTAGAGACCAGCTTATCTGAAAGGCCCTTATTTTTTAACATCTGCCCCTCAGTAACCACCCTGTCAACCTGAGATGCTGGGTATTTGGATGATGAAGGGGGCCCTGCGTTAGGAGATCCTTCCGCAGTGGAAGCGCCCAATAAGGTTCCACCGCCATCCTCTGTATTGTTGCGAACCAAGCCCGTTTGGGCCAAAAAGGGGCCACTAGAATCATACTCGTGGTCTCTTTCTGTAGCTTTTTTAAGACCAAGGGAATCATCTGAAAGGGGGGAAAGGCGTAGCACAACTGGAAGTTCCACGGATGCGCTAATGCATCCAATCCCTTCGCCTGATCCTGCCTGTTTAGTGAGAAGAAGGCCTCTACTTGGGGGGCGTGTCTGGATGAGCAAGGTGGAGGACGTGTTCTGGCTGAGCTCCTCCAAGCCACAGAAAATCCGCAGCCATCTGGGCTCTAACTATCCCCTGAGAGCCGGCTTTACACTCTACCAGCCCCTGGGGCCGTCCTGCTTGGCGCCCGGAGTGCTATTTTTACGGACTCCTGCAGTTTTCGGTGCCCCGGGCCTGTGGATTGCTCCTGGCAGAGACTCCCGCCGCCATCTTGGGGCCTACGGCCCGATCGGAGCCTTTAGCCTGCCGCCCCAGTGAGCCGGGTGCCGAGCGGACACTCATCCTCGGCGAGTGGCTGCCAACCGGTCGGGGGAGCGGCGAGGGGGGACACCCGAGATCTGCCTGGAGGCCCGATCCCTCCGCTCCGCTGCGCTACGGCCTGGCGCTGCCCCGCGGCCTGTTACATATCTGGAGCCTCTAACCTACACCATCTGGGGAGCTGGACACCGGCCTGGGATAGATCTGCCCTGCCTGACCCCTGGGACAAAGTGAGTAACAGCTCCCCCTCCCCAAAGATCCGCTCTGAACCTACATTTCACACTGAAAAAGGCACTCGCCCGACCGGACACAATCACTAGGAAAGTCCGCGGCTCCGGCCTATCCCTGGAGGTCGGCGGCCATCTTGGTGCTCCAAGTACTCCCACAACCATCTTTCTCCACTACCTTTCTTATTGAAACTTGTCTACAGCACTCATTTTTCAGCAAGTATCTCTCTTATCTGACGCATTACCTTTACAGCCTCTATTTTTGCTTAATTACAATAATTTTAATAATTTTACTTGCTCTTCCACTGTCACTAGAGTACACTTTTTGTTATCTGTGCTCCACTTAAAGGGGAACCCCTCCAGGTGCTGACAACATTCTGATGAATATGTAACTTTGCTCAAATGTGAGGGGGGGTGTCCCTTGCAGCTATCGGCCATATAGCTCCAATTATGCCCGCCAAAACACCTAAGCTCCGCTCTGCTTCTGTTAAACGTTCAAGCAAGAGATCACTCTCTAATCCAGTCTCCACAGGTTCTATTCAGCAATACCTAGCCAACGCACGCGGTGACCAAGACAGGGCCTCGAGAGTAAGCGCCTCTCCATCATCCCGCGCTGCTTCTGTGAGGGAGAGCTCTCCAGCTTCTTCCTGCTGCTCGGATCTTATGGACGATCCCGGATCCCCCGTAGGCTCTGAAATGTCAGCACTTATGAGCGGCCTCAAAAAAGAACTTGCAGGTATGTTTCACAGTTTGGAGAAATCCATCAAAAAAGAAATAACTGCTGTTCGATCTGATATGTCACATCTCCTGGTCAGGGTGGAGGAAACGGAGCAGAGACAGGACACGCAGGCACTAGCCATTAAAGAACTGCAAGACACCGTTACCCAGCTGGCTTTTGCTCACCGTACATCCTTATATAAGCTCGAAGACCTCGAAAACCGTAACCGCAGAAACAATATCCGAGTTAGAGGGTTGCCGGAAGCCACTAGGGATACTGATCTTGAACCTTCTATAAGAGGCATTTTTAATACCATCCTGGGTAACCCTGTCGCCGCACCACTACGTTTTGATCGTGTGCATCGGGCTTTACGACCCCGTAACGCTAACTCGGACCAGCCCAGAGATGTCATCTGCCGCCTACATTATTTTGAAGACAAAAATGCCATCATGATAAAGATGCGAGGCATACCTAACATTGACTTTGACGGTGCCACCATTAGTATCTATCCAGATCTTTCTAAAGATACTCTGGACCGCCGCAGAGCATTAAAACCGCTACTGGATAACTTACGATCTGACGGGATTACATACAGATGGGGTTTTCCTGCCTGCCTGATTGCTACAAAAAATGGTCGCTCCCATACATTAAGATTTCCTGAGGAACTTCCAACTTTTATGCAGGACCTACATCTCTCACCCATGGAACTTCCAGGCTGGCAGGATTCGATTCCAAAATTCTCATGTCCCATGGACTCTGTCTGGAAAAAGACCCCCTCAAAGAGGAGTCGCGCTTCTCTCCCAGGCTCTGCACAAACACAAGGCTAAAACATTTATTTTTTCACCCATATTATTGATAATAATATAAATCATTTTTTCTTTTTTTACAAAAAGGCCCTATTGGCTGAGTCCGGACCCGGTCTCTGTGTTTGCGTGTGCATATAGAATTTTTCTTTACTCTTTTCTGTACTCGTGCTTGCGAAGCCGGGGTGGACTCATCGGTAAAATGACCAATATTTGTTTTCCTTTATTATTATGTTGATTGTTGCATGTTTCCAATTGGTCTACATTTGCGATTTCTTGCAGGTTGCTTATTGTTTTTATTGATTCTGGTTCCATTTACATGGGTTTTCTTATTTCCGAATGGAATTCATTGCTCTCCTGTTAATGACGGGTTGTTAACATGTTTTTCTTCTACAGGCCGTGTGCTGTCGGGACACACTCCCCTCGCCACCTCCCCCCCATAGCGTAACACCACCCCCCCACCTCCTCCTGGGGATGGCGAGCGTGAATGGCCCCGAAGATATCCTATTTAATCCTTGTTTAAGGATTGGGATGGCCTTTCGCTCTCTCTCTCCCCAATGGGACCACTGCAGTTTTCTGCGTGATATTTTTTCATTTCCCACTAGTTCTCTGACCTACATGTATAATTATTGTATATGTTTGTCTTCTTCTTCTTCTCTTCTCCTTCTTTCCTACTATTCCTCTCTCTCCCCCCCCCCCCCCCTCTTCCCCCTCTCTGCTGGTATGCTTGGCAAGACAAACTGAAAATATCCATGCTCTTTTTAAATGGCTAAGGTAAAGATTGTATCCTACAATGTTAGGGGTCTTAATGTTGCTGCTAAACGACATCAATTATATCGTGAACTTAAACATGCTACATGTTCCATTGCATTTCTCCAAGAAACGCACTTAACCCACACAACACCTGTTAAACTTACCTCACCTAACTTTCCGCAGTGGTACTATAGTCTGTCAGACACCAATAAGTCCAAAGGTGTAGCTATTGGTTTCTGCAAAGGTTTGTCTTTCAGACTTTCTGACATGCTTGCGGATGATTATGGTCGCTTCCTTTTTCTTAAGGGATTCATTGGAAATGTCCAATGCACGCTTGCAAATATCTATTGCCCGAACCATGACCAACCTACCTTCCTTTCCCAAATACTGACTAAGTTGTCACACTTTGCCACAGGACTCACTATTCTAGCGGGGGACTTAAACATGCCGTTAGACCCCACTATTGATACATCACAAAGCCGTTCTAATATCTCTTTCAAAAAACTGAAATTTGTGAAAAAACGGCTTCTTGATCATCAATTAATGGATGTTTGGCGCCTTCTTCATCCTAAGGAGAAGGATTTCTCACACTACTCCTCAACACACCAATCATACTCTAGAATAGATAATATATTCTTAGACCATTTCCATCTCCCCTTTTTACACTCTGCCCACATTGGTCTCACATCAATTTCAGATCATGCACCTGTGTCGATGACACTGACCATGCCCTCCCTACCCCGACGCACCACCAACTGGAGGCTTAACGATTCCCTTCTCACTAATGAAGCAGAGGTCTCTATGCTAGCCTCCCACTTATCGCAATATTTTAGAGACAACAAATCCTCTGATACCTCCCCCTCGGTCGTTTGGGAAGCTCATAAGGCTACCATTAGAGGTCGGCTCATTGAGCTTGGTGCACGGATAAAAAGAGAGCATGGTCAACAAATTAACCAGGTTCTACAACAGATAGAGGCTCTAGATAAGCAACATAAACTTTCTTTACATAATGAACACCTTAAATCCCTCACACTTAAACGTGAGGAATTGAAGTCCCTCCTTAATCTAGACACCAAGAGAAGATTCCAGCGTCTGTCGCAAAAATTTTACGAATGGGGGAACAAACCAAGTAGATTGCTAGCTAGATCACTAAAGACTAAACAGTCGCAATCATTCATCCCCAAGATTAAGCTTCCGTCAGGTACATTGGCCCATGCAACCCCAGATATTGCTAAAGCATTTAGAGACTACTACGCGGACCTATATAATGTTAAAAATGACTTATCATCTCTCCCCTGTGAGGAGAGACGAAACCGTATGCTATCCTACTTGAGAGAGGCAAATCTTCCCAAATTACCCATATCTGTTCTAAAAGAATTAGAAGAAGACTTTTCGGTCGAGGAATTCCAGACAGCATTGAAGTCCTCCCCCTCTGGTAAAGCCCCTGGACCTGACGGTTTCACGATTTTATACTATAAAACATTTAGTGACATCCTGCTCCCTCGACTTTCTGAATATGCAAACTCAATCTCCCACTCTTCAGGCTTACGCCCAGAATCACTTTTGACCCATATCACAGTCATCCCTAAACCAGACAAGGACCCTACACTCTGTAATAGTTTTAGACCTATATCGTTAATAAACGTTGACATTAAATTATTTGCCAAAGTTATGGCAAACCGCCTACTTCCCCTTATACCAAATTGGATTTCGGCGGATCAGTCAGGTTTTATACCCGCCAGAGAAGCGAAAGATAACTCCCTTCGTGCAATTTCTCTGATTCAATACGTTCGACGGTGCTCCCAGCCCACCCTACTTCTCTCTACTGATGCAGAAAAAGCTTTCGATAGGGTGGACTGGGAGTACCTTAAGCTGACCTTACGCCATTTGGGGGTGGGTCCTAAAATGTTTCACCGTATTTCTTCTCTTTATGCTAACCCTTCGGCTCAGGTCAGGATTAACGGAACGTTGAGCGACCCCTTTATCCTACATAACGGAACCAGGCAGGGCTGTCCCCTCTCCCCTCTTTTATTTGCTATCACTCTAGAACCTTTTCTCGCCACAATCAGGAACAATATTAACATCAAAGGCATACAAATAGGCAACAGATCCCATAAATACGCGGCATATGCAGACGATGTACTATTTTTTATTCAACAACCTCGGATCTCGATTCCGAATCTGATGTCTGCATTCTCCACGTTTCAATCAATCTCTAACTTCAAAATAAATTTATCTAAATCCGAAATTTTAAACATTAACATCCCCAAGGCCGAGACTCTCTTCCTCAAACCCCTTTTTCCTTTTCGATGGGAATCAAACTGTTTGAAATACCTAGGTATTTACCTCACCCCTAATCTTCAATCCATTTTCCGATATAATTACATCCCCACGTTAAATAAAATTAGAACTGACCTACGAAAATGGTCTAACCTGTCACATACCTGGTTAGGGAAAGTTAATATAATTAAAATGAACATACTACCACGCATCCTCTTCCTCTTTCAAATGCTACCACTAGGTGTTCCGGTGGGTTTTTTTACTACTCTACAGTCCCTGGTCTCCCGCTTTATCTGGAAGGATAGACACCCTAGAATATCCAGGGGGTTATTGTCCCGCTCCAAATGCTCAGGTGGTTTGGCACTTCCTAATTTTAAAGCCTATTTCCAAGCAACGGTACTGGCCAGACTAGCTGAATGGAAATATGCCCTTGGCAGGAAGCTATGGGTACAAATCGAATATCACCTGAGTGGAGTGGACCTTTCAATGGCTCCCTGGATACCCCGCTCCCACAGGAACCTCGCCCACACCACCTCGGCCCTTACCATTTCTTCTTTGGATATATGGGACGCACTACACAAAAAACATTCCTGGAATTATGACTCCCCTTTGCTACCTCTTCTCAATCACACATACTTTTTGCCAGGCCTTTTGGACCCAGGTTTTAAGACATGGAGGTCAGGGGATCCCCTCTTATTACATCACGTTCTAAATGGCAATACACTTAAACCCTTAACTTCAATCCTCACCCCTAAACCAGCCACGTTCCTAGATAAATGGAGATACCACCAATTACAACACTTCCTAAGCTCCCTTTCTAATCCACTTAGGGGTATTAGCGATTTAAACGAAATAGAAGTAATATTCCTTCCAAAAGACCCCCCTCTACATTGCATTTCTATATTCTATAAAGCTCTTATTACACTTCAAAACCCAGACCCCCCTTCCTACCTGACTAAATGGGAAATTGACCTTGGTCTCTCCCTGACTGACAACCAAAAAGATAGGATCCTCCAACTTGCTCACACCTCGTCCATGGCCTCAAGAATGACAGAGGTCAACTATAAACTGCTCACCAGGTGGCATTACACCCCAGTTCGCCTACACCAAATGTTCCCCGCCAGTTCCCCATTGTGCTGGAGGAACTGTAGGAACAAAGCTACTCACGCACACATATGGTGGTTCTGCCCATTGATTAAACCATATTGGGAAAATATTCGCACTCTGATTGCTCAGATAGCGGATGTTCAAATACCAAATGATCCATGGGCTATTCTGTTTCATATCACAAAAACTCCCATAAAGGCGTACAAACACTCAATCATTCCTCATCTACTAAACACTGCCAAAGCCTTAATCCCCACATTGTGGGGCCAACCAATTATTCCCTCTATGAAGGCCTGGCTACAAATGATTGACAATGTATACCTTATGGAGAGTATCACCCACAATATTAGAGGGACCTCCCAGAAACATTCTTTAACCTGGGAACCCTGGAAAAAATTTCAGACTACTGCCACATATATAAACCTCTTGCTCTAACTCCTCAACCCAAATACTTTAGCATAGCCATTAAACACCCACCCATGATAATCCTCCCCTCTGCTCAATACGTGGTCTAGCATGCCAGCAACCTCCTACCCTCTCCCCTTCCCACTTTCAACTCTTTCTTTTCTATCCTCTCCCTCTTTACCACTATCTTGTCTCGATGTATACTTATGTTAAACTAAAGCAATATTTTCTATTTTAATTCCACTTAATGTATGATGATCACCTAGCTCACACTTCTTTATCCAAATCAGCTGCTTAGTTGACTTATTGTAACTTCTTATGCGCACCTGATAAAACTAACTAAGTAGTGAACTATACGAATACTATAACCTATGCTGTTAAAATAATGGAAGATTTGTGTTATAACTGTTACAACTGTATACATGATATATTTTCTTTAATAAAAACTTATTAAACAAAAAAAAGAAGGCCTCTACTTTTTGTATTATTTGGGGTACTCCCCATCTTTCTGTTAGTTTTTGGAAAGTTTCTGTGTTCAGACTCCATTCTGCTTCCAGTATTCTTTCTCTGCTCAGAAAGTCTGCTAGAAGGTTCAAATCTCCCTTCAGATGTATTGCGGTTATGGACTTTAGGTTGTTTTCTGCCCAGGCTAGAATTTGGAGTGCCAAGGATAGCAGAGCCCTGCTCCTTGTTCCTCCCTGCCTTGATATATATGCCACCGCTGTGGCATTGTCCGATAAAACTTGAATATGATGGCCCCGGACTGTTTTCTCGAAGGCCCATAGACCCAGGAGAATAGCCCTTAGCTCTCTCCAATTGGAGGACCTTCTGGCTTCCCAGTCTGTCCAACTCCCCTGAGCCATCTGCTCGTCCAGGTGGGCGCCCCAACCCCAGGAACTTGCGTCTGTTGTCAGTCTTTTCTCCAAAAGGAAAGCCCCAGAGTAGACCCTTGTCCAGGTTTGAGTGATTTCTCCACCACCAAAGCTTCCTCTGAACCTGCGGAGGTATCTTTATTAATTTTTCCAGGGACTCCCCATAGGACCAATTCATTAAAATTGCCTGCTGGAGCTCCCTTGTATGTAGACGTACCCATTGCACTGCTAGTATAGTCGCAGTGAGTAGCCCTAGGACTGACATAGCTGCTCTTATGGAGATTGGCATATTTGTCTGTGTCTTCTTTACCGCCCCCTGAAGTTTCTCCATTTTCTCCTCGGGGAGAAAGATTCTCTCCTGGATGGAATCTATCGTATAGCCCAGGAATAGTATGGTCTGTGATGGAATCAAGTTTGATTTCTCCTTGTTTATTATCCATCCTAGACTTACCAAGTGTCTCATTGTCTTTTCCAGATCCCTCACTAATAGGTCCCTTGTTTTGGCAAAAATTAGTAGATCGTCCAGATAGGGCAGGACTGATACTCCCTCTACTCTGAGTGGGGCTAAGGCCTCTGCCAGGATCTTTGTGAAAATCCTCGGAGAGGATGACAGCCCGAAAGGGAGAGCTCTGAACTGGAGATGAAGGGTTGATTCCCCCAACTTTATCGCAAACCTTAGGTGCTTCTGAGATGTTGATGCTACTGGTACATGTAAGTATGCATCTCTCAGGTCTATGGACGCCATAAAACAGCTTGGGGGCAGGAGACTCTTCACTGAGAATAGTGTGTCCATTTTGAATTTTTTGTACCTGATAGTCTTGTTGAGAATCTTCAGGTTCAGGATGAGCCTGAATTTTCCCGAAGGCTTCTTCACAAGAAATATGTGCGAATAGCACCCCTGTTCTAATTCCCCGGGGGGCACGTTCGTGATCACCTTTTGTAGCATCAATTCTCTCAAGACAGCTGTCATTGCTACTGACTTTTCTGGGTCTCGGGGAGCCTGGGTTATGTAAAAACGCACAGGTGGAGGTTGAGAAAATTTCAGCCTGTAACCCTCCATAATGGTCTTTTTTTTTTTTTTTTTTTTTTAAGGAAGGGAATTTATATATATAAATATAACAACTGCCCATAGAGTAATAACAGTGACCAACGTCCCTGCTTACCTGAGCCTGGCTGATTGGTGTGGCTCCTGCTCCTGCCACCGCCGTCTGATCGTCCTCCATTGCTGACAGGACAACAGCGGCGTCTGTGCTCTTTTATTTAATTTTCCCGGGCCGCTCACCGCTGTGAGGGCCGGAAATGACATCAGCCGCAGAGACCGCCCCTTCCTCCTGCGTTCCAGTGGCCGGAACTGGAAACCGCGTTGCGGCGCTCGAGGCCCCGCCCCCGGTCGGAAATGACGCGCTCGCCATCCGAACCCGGAAGGCGTGCGGTCAGCAGAGTAGACGCCGTTCGCTACTCCACAGCCCTGCCGCCGGTCTGTAGGAGCGGGACCCTCGCAGCCTGGCTCTCGCCGAGCATGAAGAGGAGGGGGTGCCGGAGAATCCCCCACACGTCAGGGAGGATGCTGGGCTGTCTTCTGAAGGAAAAAAGGCAAAAATCAACCGGTATGCCCCATACTTTCACCACCTGGAGAAAGCGCAGCACACCCCTGGTTCCCTGCAGCGCTTCCACCATGGCGGAGGAAACACTACAACTGAGGCCATGGTGGAAGTGTCCGGCCTTTAAAGAAACTGACTGCAGTGTTTCCTGGGAAAGTGGGTGGAGCTGCGCTCTCTCTCCAGGTGCTGTCCTGAAAGATGAAGGGAGAAAATCGAGCTGCATTGCATTGATGTGAACAGGCACCATTGGAAACAATGTGATTCTGTGTGACTCAAGTCCTATCTGAAAATGCATTTGTGTAAATCAGGCCTTAATCAATCCTTCACTTTAGCAGACGCAAAAGGCCAACCTAAAACCTGCTATACACAGCTCAAATTTTGTCTAATTCCTGTTGAACCGGCCAACATATCAGCCCCATGGGTGGCCCTGTTGGTAAAAGTCAATATTTTTTTATCAACTTTTGCCAAAAGCTGGGTGGAAAATTGTAAACTGAACAGTGACTGGATCCAAGGAGATGCAGTCACTGTTTGATTATTCTACCAGTCTCAGGTGTTAGCTGTCAGAATAAAATATCAAGGAGGGAAGATTCCTGTTTAGCGTGGATGGAAGACATTTATATGTTTATGGCTAGCCTAAGACTTAGGATCTAATACACAGCACCACCAATTTCTGTTATACTAGGCATAATACAAATTGTAGTGAAAACATAAAAATACCATACATGTAAACATTACTATTGGACAAAATATCAATATGGGACCATCACATATAAGGCATCATTCACACAGGATGTTTTGTTTTTAACTCTGGACGCCAGCAATGTTTTTGCAGCTAAAAATTCTTGGCGTTTATAAAAGTGTCTTACGCTTTTACAAATGTTTAAGCACGTTTACAGGCCATTGGCACATTTATTCTGGCCATTTAAATGAATTAACGCTCAAGCACTAAACTCACCTAGTGTTATCATGCATTTAGGCACATTTCATTTTGCCACGTTTACAAGAGTCAAGCATATTTCTTCTGCTCAAACTCTGCTGCTCCTGGACTCACTGGCAAAGGGTTTTTTTTCTGCTTTTAAATGCTGCTAAAAGCCTATGTGTGCATGGATACATTGGCTAACATGCAGGGGAGTTTAGAGGCAGTGAAAAAAAAAAAAAAAAAAACAAAACAAAAACACCAGACGCCCCTAGGAGCAGCTGCAAAAACGTTCTGTGTGCACGAGACCTAAACACAGAACCCTAAATCTATTAGACCTTTTTTTTAGTACGTCAACAGCTTAGCCTAATAGAATGATTACCTCTGGAGGGTGAGTGTGTTCAGAAGGAGAGAGTGGTTCCCAGGCAGGCCGCTGTGCGTATTCTCTTTGCTTCTGTTGATACAGATCTGTGAGAGATGGAACCCTTGCCTCATTGGGCTTAGAAATAAGGAAAAAAAATATTTTATTAAAAATTGTAATAAACAGCAATAATGACCCCTAAAACTCCACAGTATTTTTTTGCAAGGAATAATAAATACAAAAGGCTTCTTATTAGATTTATCAGATTTATCCTCTAAACTTTTCTCTTGCTCATGCTGTCACCTGGGAACTGTAATGAAATTATTACCGATTCTACATGTCCAAGAAAAGAAAATCTGAACATGGAACTCCGTATACTATGATATGTTAAAGAAACCCTTTACATGGGCATAACCTGAGCTCACAATCAGCCGCCATCATCATCTCATACTAAATTTTGTTTGATACAGAACACTGCATTATCTGAAAACCTAAATTTCAGGGCTTGGAACAATAGGTGGGGGGGGATCTAATGCTGAATTTACCAACAGGTGATAAAAAGCCATTGCAGGATTTTGGTAAAAATGTAAATGTTGAGCTGGTTTGCCCCTTGCCATGTTTTAAAAAAAATCCAACAACCCCTCCAAGATTCAGCAGTGTTGTAGGGGTCAGAGGAAGAAACTACAGCATGCAGCAGGGACACATGCATCTGACTTTTACGGAAGTGTCAGTGTTGTCAAACTGATGGTGGAATGGAGTGGAGGTAAGAGTCACAGGCCACCCAGGAGGGGAGTATACCTTCTCTTTGATGTTTGGGTTTCTTTAGGGAATCAACAGGTTCTCTCCCCTCTCTCCCTCAAACTGTAGGAACTACTAAAATTTGTGGGTGGGAACTGAAGGGCTGGCAGACCCTGTTCCATGAGAAAATAGTATGTAAAATCAAAGAAACAATATTTTTGGCCTCCTTTATTTATACATACCTCTTTAGTGTGCAAAAATTTGGAAACTCCAGTTTCAAGGTTGTCAGGCAAGGGATGATATAACTCCTTCTCATCTAACATCCAGTATGTAAACCCTACTCAAAACATAGGGAAAACTTTAAAGAAAAGTGACATTGAACATTCAAAGCTATAAATGTATCGAGAAAGACACTTTGTGGCTTTTATCATTCTTTTATATCCCCAAACCGATCATATCCTATGAACTTGAAGTGTTTGTTAACCAAAAAAAAAAAAAAAAAAAAAAAAAAGGGATCCTGTTCCCTTAAGCATGTTATACAGCAAAGTGCTTGTGCTGTGTAACTTGGCCCCCGTATCACCTAAAAAAAACCTGACTGATCCTGCCTGGCTATGCCCTCCCCTCTAGCGCTGACCACGCTGCTGAGCCCTGGCACCGTGGTCAGTTTACATGCCTCCGTCATCCGCAGCTCTGGTCTCTGCTCTCCTTTGTCCTCCTCCCCTACCTCCCTGCCTGTCAGCTCTGTCATCTCTACGATCCTCCCCCCCCGGTGCAATCAAATCTATACTATGATCATGCCATCCCCTCTGTTATATAACGCTATGTGCCCCTGAGCCTGTGCTGTATAAAAAGAAAATGCCCATTATACCGTATATCAGAGCGGGCTCCCAGCGTTCACGCGACTCCTCGGATCTCCCTCCTTCCCAGCTGAAGTCAGCAGCAGTGCTTGGCTCTGCCCACTATAGCTGTCAGCCAAAGAGAGGAGAGAGCCAAGGAGTCACGTGAGCGCCGGGAGCCACTCTGATATACTATATAATGGGCATTTTTTTTTATACAGCACAGGCACAGGGGCACATAGCGTTATATAACAGAGAGGATGGCATCATCATATTATAGTGGGTTAACAACCACTTTAAGCTTCTCCCCTTGCTGTCTCAAATGTGAATATCCAGACATAGAAGCAATTCTGGGTCGCAGTAGTATGCCATGTTAACACGCATCTAGTAAACTACTTTCCATTATTTCTGCAATGGGCACTTTTTGGCTTATTAAACATCCCTGGAGTTAACATTTTCTGCAAACAAATATTTATCTTACCATCATATGCCCTGTTGCTAAAAAAAATATTCCGCATAAGTGGATCTTTTCTGCCTCCCTGTAATTCGTTGGCCATAGAAAAACAATTTTTGCATTTGGCATGAAGTTGGCGAAAGTTTCTTTAGATA
Organism: Aquarana catesbeiana; assembly: GCF_042186555.1. Lineage (NCBI taxonomy): Eukaryota > Metazoa > Chordata > Amphibia > Anura > Ranidae > Aquarana > Aquarana catesbeiana. Next base: position 244,633,344 of record NC_133324.1, on the reverse strand, counting down.
AAGGACCCCAGGTCCACAAATTTTTTGATATTTGAGAGTAATTTATCCAAATGTTAACTAACGATGCTTAATAATTGCTAACACAGTGCATCAGATATACTCAATAGTATTTAATTATTAGTATATGAGCCCCCCTCCGATTTGACATCACTTAAACTATAAATACAATGAAAAAAAGGGACATTGTGAAATTTAATGTAAAGTAGACAACACTTCATATCAGTGGGCATATTTACCTGATCCTGCAGAAAATAAGGAATTTACACTCTCTGCACGATTGTTGAGGGAAAACATGTTTGAAGAGACATCTGTGTTGTCAGACTGCAAAAAATGATTTGTAGGGAGTTAGAAGGGCTATTGTATTACATCACTTCTTTACACCAATAACAAAGATACAGTTTGTATCACCTTAGTAATACAAAAATTTTGAAATCTGTTAAATATATTCTAGCAGCCCATTTTTATCATCTTCGCATTATTACAAGGCCGTCCCTCATCTTTTCCATTATCTGTACATAACCAGCTAAACGTTGTTCATTCAAACGCAAAGTCAATTTGTAGCGCAATACCAATTAATTTGTCAGTCTTGTGCATCACTATTTTACATAGTAGGGTCCTGCGGCACCCTGGGGTGCCAATTGCGTTCCTTGGGATGGTGTGAGCATAAAGGCCCAGTTTACCCTGGATCAGAGATGGATGAAAAGATTTTGCAGTGATGAGGAGATTCCGATGTGATGGGGAGACTCTGATATGATGGTGTGCTCTCATGTATAGGGGACATTCTGTCTGTGATGGGGGAGAATCTGACTCTGATGAGGGGACTCTGACTCTATGATGGAAGGGATTCTAATGTATAGGCGGGGACCTCCCACATGATGGGCTCCACTAACATCAAGGGGGGCTGGAATGTGAGGAAACCTCTGAAGGGAGGGGGTGCTTCTGATGCAACGCTAGTTTGATCAAGGTGTGCATCGTCCCAGGCTCAGGGTTGCTATTGATAAATACTTACTTTTTTACATTTTAGACTGGGTCCCACAAGATTCTGCATAGTGTTAGAGTGCCACAACTGAGAAAAGGTTGAGCTGCTGTTCTAAATGAAACAATGTGGGTAGAGCAAAACTAAAAAACATAACACCTTTTTGCTACCAATGCTGAATGTTGGACATTTCTAAATGAATGTGCTTTTAGAACACCCTGTATTTCAGTTCTCCAATGACAGCCATAGGTATCTACATTTTTTGCCATGCAAACAATTTTGCATGTTGGATTTGGGAAATTACAACCAGAGCTCTTTTTATGTCCCCATGTCCTACAGAGCAATGCTGTGCTTTTTATGTCTATACATTTTAAATGCATGTCAAATATGTTAGGTCCTAAACAGGTACTGGAACGTTTATATTTATTAATTTATGCATCTTTTAACATTTTATACTATTTTGTATTTTGCCTTTTTCTGGTGACATATTTAACTACATGCCGACCGCCGCATGTAGATATACGCAGACAGAATGGCACGGACAGGCAAATGGATGTACAGGTACATCCCTTTAAATTTGCCCACGTGTGGTCGCGTGCGCGCCACCCTGCCGCAAGTTCCCGCGAACGTGTTACGGAGCTGAACAACGGGGAGATGTCAGTGTAAACTCAACATCTCCCCATTCTTCCTAGTGACATGTCACTGATCGTCTGTTCCCTCTCATCGGGAGCAGCGACCAGTGACATGTCACTTGTAGCCACGCCCCCTCCAACAGTTAGAATCACTCCCTAGGACACACCTAACCCCTTCCTAGCCCCCTAGTGGTTAACTCCTTCACTGCCAGTCACATTTACACAGTAATCAGTGCATTTTTAATCGGACCGATTGCTGTATAAATGTGAATGGTCCCAAAATAGCGGCAAAAGTGTCCGATGTGTTCGCCATAATGTCGCAATCACGATAAAAAAATAAGAAAAAAAAAAAAAATCATTAATAAAAATGCTATAAATCTATCCCCTATTTTGTAGACGCTATAACGTTTGCGTAAACCAATCAATAAACGCTTATTGCGATTTTTTTACCAAAAATATGTAGAAGAATACGTATCGGCCTAAACTGAGGAAATTTTTTTTTTTTTTATATAGCAAAAAAGTAAAAAATATTGCTTTTTTTTCAAACTTGTTGCTCTTTTTTTTGTTTATAGCGCAAAAAATAAAAAGTGCAGAGGTGATCGAATACCACCAAAAGAAAGCTCTATTTGTGGGAGGAAAAGGACGTAAATTTTGTTTGGGAGCCACGTCGCACGACCGCGCAATTGTTAGTTAAATTGTCGCAGTGCCGAATCGCAAAAAGTGTTCTGATCTTTGGCCAGCCAAATGGTCCGGGGCTGAAGTGGTTAAAGAGTAACTTGCCGTTAAAAGGTCTGTTTTAAACAACCACTTAAATGTTTTGCCTTTCTTTGTTTAAGAGATTGCATCTCAAGCAGTGCCACTTATAACAGCATCAGATCCATGAAGCGGATAACAGCATATGGCACAAGCATCTGAAAATGACTGCAAGCAATGAAAATCACTGGAGTGATTGAGTGACAAGAGCCAGCAGTGAAGGACTCAGGAAGTTAAAAGAGAAGTATTATACTTACCTAGGTGGATGCAGCATCAGTCTGATGCTGCATCTGTGCTCCGCTGGCTCTATGAGTGAGAACCGAGTGATCAAACATTACCAAATCGCATGGTTCTCAGTGCTTCCTGAGCAGAGAGCTGCTGTCAGTTACTGTTCTCTGCAAGGCTGAACCAGGTGTCGGTCCAGGCTTCTGAGCAGATCCCGACCATATGGTCGCGATCTTTCTCCAGCCTGGACCAACTCTGACGTCAGCCGACAGCGGGGCTTAAGCTTGCTGTCAACTGAAAACAGGTCACAGGAGTGCAAAACGAATGGCACACCTGTGATCCACAGCTTTGGCTGTACTTCTCCTTTAATGCGTTTAATGAGTGCTTTCCTATGAGGATCCACAAAGTTAAAAAAGCACAGAAGTCAGATGGACTCCTACATTTGGCTTCCCCATGATTAATGAGTAGTCTCTTCCAGGAGTCAGGGAGACCTTCTTTGTATTCTGAATTAGTTCCTGATATGTCACCCTAGGAGGCTCCTTTGGTGGTTCTCCTCTGACTACCCTTGACGAAGTGTTGACTTCTATGTGTTCATGGTTTTATTTTACGACTAATGCAATTCCTGTAACATGTCATTGGCTGTTATGTAAGAGAAGTCTACGATTTATTGCATCTGTTGCACACCTTTAAACTAAAAAATTATATATATATATATATAAATAAATATAATTTTCTTTTTTGAGTTTTGCATGAATATAAAAAAAACAAAAAACTTAAGGATTACAGAGGATGGACACAGATTGAAAGATATCTGCACACAGACGAGAGTAACATCATTCCTGGCTTATGAGACCTGTTAAAGGGAAAGCGCATAAGACCTAATGTACTTTGGGTCAGAATATAAGGCGAGAGTATTGGAGCGCTGGTGAAAGGTTATGCACATAAGGTGAAAGAACACTGCAGAGATTCATCTATAAGAAAATATGGCACTTGTGAAAGTAGCATCATCACGAACATTTATGGTATTATTGGATCAAGTTTGATAAAAATTATGGATACACTGAATTATTGAGTTTTTATTATTGGAGAATTGTTTATTACATTAATACAGGTTTATTTTTATGATATCCATTTAAAAACACTTAAATACCAGGCACTTTCAACCCCTTCCTGCCCAGGCCAATTGTTAGCTTTTTGTCGTACTTTGACAATTGCGTGGTCATGCAACACTGTACCCAAATTACATTTTTATCATTTTTTTCCACACAAATAGAGCTTTCTTTTGGTGGTATTTAATCACCACTGGATTTTTTTATTTTTTCTTGAGAGAGTGCATATAATTAGCACAGGGCCAATCAGCACTGTCCAGGCAGAGGGTCAGAGGTCCTGGATCCTAATAAGACAGCCAGTGCAGTGTGAAAACTCCTCCTACAGGCTTTGTCCAGGCACTGATAGAAGTCACAAGACTGCTATATACTGCTGATGAGAAAAGGTATTTAGCCGTTTATATTTACTAAAATTATTGCATTTCTATGTACTGTGGGAGACCAGATATAGTGAATTCAGGTCCTGGGTATGGTTGCCACCTCATCCCTCTAAACCCGAACACATATGAATTACACAGGTTCTGTGGCTGATTAAGGCGGCAATTAAACTCACTTGGTGCCTTATCTGCATTTATTTAGCCTCAGAACCTGTGTAATTCAAAGTGTTCGGGTTTAAAGGGATGAGGTGGCAACTTTAGTCCTGGGTTTAGTAACACTTTAAGTGTTTAATGTACCGGGGATGCTGAAGTGCTAGGGTAAATTTTATTATAAAGGTGATTTTACCCTTTAAGTCATATAAAAGGTGGCTAGCCTCCTAGCTGCCGGTTTAGTTTTTTTTTTTTGTGCACATAGCGTCCTACTTCTGAGGATGGCACTATAACCCACTTGTAAATGGTTGATCTTCAATTAACAGCTGTGTCTCTCAATGAACAAAAGAAAGATTAGCATTTTCAGTTCCACTTCAATCAGTTCTGTGTCGCACTCTGGTAATAAAATTGTAGTATTTTCCTTTTAAATTCTATTTGACACACAGCTAAACACAATATGCACTGACAGCTCTATTACCAACACAGCGAGCAAAACTCTCTGCACAACAATACAACAAGTTCAGTGTAAACTCAGTGTCAACTCAAATATTAAGGAAGGAAACAACAGAACTTACATCTCTTTCTAGGTGTGGATTGGACTGTGTGGAAGAGCTTTGTTCCATTTGGACAGATCTTTTCTGATGAGTCTTTCTCAGCTTCTGGGCCCATGTTGTCAGTGGTTTACTAAAACAAAATCAATACAGTAATGTCAAAACATTTTGGCATTATGCACATAGTGCCTGAGCCCGAGCAATTTAAATTCTGATATATTTCCCCCACCTGGAAAGCCCAGGTGTTGCGCATAGCCCATAGACACGAATGACTGTGCACAGCTGTATTTGGGTAAAAGCCAGTGGTGGCTGGTGAAGTTTTAGGATGGGGTGGCGCCAGACCCTGCCCTTCCTTTTTGACCCCTCCCACTTTTTATAGTCCCCACCCCTTAAAGAAGCCACCCACTCCGTCCCCTGTATTCCACCCATAGTGTCAGGAGTATACAGCTCAGCATCACAGGACAGATTATAAGCTCAGCCTCACAGATCAGGGTATGCAGGTATACATCATCTGTCCTGTATACACCTAGCCAGGGGCAGACTGACAACTCATGGGGCCCCCAGGCAATAGGAGATCATGGGCCCCCTGTGTCCCCTCCCACACTCAACTCACACCCATACAAAGAAGCATAACTGGAACCTTTTGTGGCTCTAACTGCAGCAGCTAGAGCAGATGTCGGCTTTCAGCTGCTGCAGTGAGCCACAACAGATTGGTTCCAGTTTCTTCCCCCACCTGCTGTACTGATCACCTGCTCTAGCCACACACCATCCTCCTGTTGGGAGGAGGGTGGGCTGGAGAACTGCAAGAGTCCCCCACGCACCTGGGGATGAAAAGAAAGGAAAAGTAATGTGGCGCACCTTAGCGGCCCCCCTGCGAAAAATGGGTGTGGCCAGATTGCATTAACAAATGGGAGGGGCTTATGGGGCATAGGTAAACAAAGCACAGGCTCACCTGTACCTGTAAATGTGCTTTGATTGCTGCGACACAAGCAACAGTCCCACAGACACATATAAACCTCAGCACAAACAGTAAAAAAAAGTCTATACAGAACAATCTCTACAGAACAAGGAGCATCTCTATATAAACAAGGAGCATCTCTATACAACAAGGAGCATCTCTATACAACAAGGAGCATCTCTATACAACAAGGAGCATCTCTATACAACAAGGAGCATCTCTATACAACAAGGACCATCTCTATACAACAAGGAGCATCTCTATACAACAAGGAGCATCTCTATACAACAAGGAGCATCTCTATACAACAAGGAGCATCTCTATACAACAAGGAGCATCTCTATACAACAAGGAGCATCTCTATACAACAAGGAGCATCTCTATACAACAAGGAGCATCTCTATACAACAAGGAGCATCTCTACACAACAAGGACTGTCTATATAACAAAGACCATCTCTATATAACAAGGACTCTCTACAGAGCAAGGACTATCCTTACCAAACAGGGATTAAAACTATGTGCTTGGTCTGACACTTCCAGTCTGGGGTGTGCGTGCATGCTGCTGGCGACCCGCTCCAGCTGTGTTTGGACAGATGCCAATCAGTGGGTCCAGCGGATCCGATGTCCGCCAGGATCCGCCGATCGTTCATGGGAGAGGCAGAATAGCAGTCTGCTAGTAGGGGAGACAGAGATCCTGTGTTTCTGCTAAGCAGCAACATGGATCTCTGTTTTCTCACAGCCAAAGCACCTCCCATACAGTTAGTTAGCACTCCCAGAGAGCACATTTAACCCTTTGATTGACCCTGATGTCCCCCCCTTCACTGCAACAATGTCACTGGTCCCCAAAAAGTGTCACTTAGTGTCAGATTTGTCCGCTGCAATGTTGCAGTCCCGATATAAATTGCTGATCACCGCTATTACTAATAAAAATAAAATAAAGTCCATAAAATGATCCCATAGGTTTTAGACACTATAACTTTTGTGCAAACCAATCAATATATGCTTATTGGGATTTTGTTTACCAAAAACCATGTAGCAGAATACATATTGGCTTAAATTTATGAAATTAGATTTTTTTTTCAAAATTGTCAATCTTTTTTTGTTTATAGCAGAAAAAATAAAAACCAAAACGGTGATCAAATACCACTGAAAGAAAGCTCTATTTGTGGGAAAAAAAAGGACAACAATTTTGTTTGGGTACAGTGTCGCACGACCGCGCAATTGTCAGTTAAAGTAATGCAGTGCCATATTGTAAAAAACGGCCTGGTCAGTAAGGGGGTAAATCTTCAGAAGCTGAAGTGGTTAAAACAGGGACCTGGACAATGCCACACACAGTAATGGGTAAAGGGGAGACTGGTGTCCAGGTCAGGGACTGTCCCTCTGTACTGTGACATGCTGTGTATACAGTGGGGGAGGGATCTCTCAGCATGCAGCTAGTGTTCTCCTATGTCTCAGTGTAGCACACATAGGCAGTAGACATGTATAAACACACATCGACAGGTGAACACCCCCCCTCCCCACCTAAGGACTTGTTCATGGTACCCTCACCTCCCTTCACAGCCAGGTATGATTTTCCAGCACGGCCACACATTCCAAGCAGGTAGGTTAGAGAGGAGGGCAAGAGGAGAAAGTGAGTAAACAAGTAAGAAGCTGCACACTGCACACACATTGCTGGCTTCATTGTCTCACACCCCTCTATAGACAGTGCACTTGTTCCCCGATCCCTCACTCTGAAAATCTTATGTGTCCTCTATGGAGAGGGCAAAGGCTGGCCGTTTCCCCCTTCCAGACACTCACTGTGTGATCGGGACATCGCTGCTGCTGGCTGCTCCAGGGGAATTTAGTCCCATGCTGTGAAGGGTCAGGCGCCCAGAGTAGCAAGCTCTAGGAAGGTGAATGAGTGAAAACTCCAGCATGGTTCTGTAAGATGCCAGCAGCGGGCCCCTTACTGACCCTGGGCCCTCGGGCAGTCCACAGCACAGTGATCCGGTAAACCGGAAGGGACGCCACGGTGCCGCAAAAAGCACTGCCCACCATCCTCCGGTCCCCGCCAATAAAAATAAAGCAGGCCAGAGGCAAATCTGTGTAGAGTGGGAGTGATTGCAGGAGCATCACTTGCTCCCCAAACACTCCCTAAACATGGGCAAATCAGCTTTCCAGCTTGAAATCAGCCAATTGCAAGCTGGGAAGCTTCCCATAGACTGCTGTGTGTCCAGCGCCTGGCCACTCTTAACGACTTGGAGACCAGCCGCCGCAGTTATGCTACGGAAGGATGGCTCCCCTGGGAGATTTACTGCTCATTTTTAAAGTGGTTCTAAAGGCTGAAGGTTTTTTACCTTCAGCAAGGGGGAGGGGTCAGAAGCGCCAGTGGGGGACCCAAGAAGAGGAGGATCAGGGTTGCTCTGTGCAAAACCATTACAGGAAGTAAGATGTGTTTATTTTAAAGAGAAAAAAAAAAAAAAAACAAGGCTTTAGAACCACTTTAGGTTTGCTTTAATAGATGGCCAGGATTTCTGGGGTAATCCAAAAAAACAAACAAAAATGTACTAGCATTTGCATCCCTGGTTATCATAGGAATTAAAATCCTTTTCACCTGCAAATATTTGTATGAACTCTCCTCAGTACAATTGCCTGTGCTGAGGAAACGTTAATAGATATCATCTTTGACAGCTACCATCCGACACTTCGAGTGGCTAGTGTAAAACCCAACTGTCACTGGCAGCGTCGATCTGTACTAATAATTGGGATCCAATCAGAGTGGTTCCCAATCCTGTGATCTCTATGCCAAGAATTACAGTGATTTTATGAAGAGGGTGCAGAAGTGACTGCAACCTGAAGATATCTGTGTGCCTGTTTATTATTGTAACTGTCAGATACAATTATAATATTAAAAACAGGTTGTTTTTTTACTAAATCAGTGTGTCACATGAGATGTGTCCTAGCAGAGTGTGTCAAATGAGATATGTCCTTAAAGCAGAGTTCCACCCAAAAATGAAACTTCCGCTTATCAGATTCCTCGCCCCTCCGTTGCCACATTTTGCACCTTTTGGGGGGGCGGGGGAGCGGGTACCTGTTCTTGACAGGTACCCTGTCCCCACTTTCATCAGCCCTCGCCGCAGCGAGGTATGTCACAAGTTCAGCCCCCTCCTCCTCCTCCTCCTTCCCCTGCTGCCGGGCCAGTAAGAGAGCACAGAGCACTTTGCACATGCACAGAAGGTACCTGGCTGTGAACCAGAAAGGTGGCGGCAGCACCCAACAGCCGATGTAAACATCGCTGGATTCCAGGACAGGCAAGTGTCCTAATAGTAAAAGTCAGCAGCTACAGTATGTGTAGCTGCTGACTTAATTTTTGGAAGGGGGCGGAAAACTGCTTTAAGTATTTTTTCTTTTAGGTGGGCAAATTAGTCAAGTTACCTGACACTGCTAAGCTTGGCCTGGGCACCTAAGCTTCAATTATCTTTGACCACAAAGATAGTAAACCCACAGTCAAATATATATATAGCACGCGGCAGCCTCTCACTGTTCAAAAGCGGCGCCTCCTCGTCTGTGATAGGCAGTCAGTGTACAGCACATCACGGACATTCTCTCATCCTCGTCCGTGGTATGAAGATGAGAGAATGTCCATGATAGGCTGACCGCTGACTGCTGGGAAATGGAGGTTTCTGCCTATCATGGACAAGGAGGAGGCGTGGCTTTTGAAGAGTGAATGGCCGCCGCACACGCTGATCGGTGCAGAGAGGCACACGGAGGATGCACGGGACACAGGTAGGATGCACACAGACACATGCACACAGGTACATATACACATGACACATGTACATATACACAGGACACGTGACACATGCACAGGACACAGGGAGGTATACAGCTGCAGATGGGCATTGTTGACCCTCTCTTTCCACTTACAGTAGCTGCTGCATTTCTCACCCTCGTCTTATATTCGGGTCAATAAGTTATATATTATAATAGATAATATATATATATATTTATTAATATATATCTCTATCTATCTCATATCATATCATACACACACACACATACACATATACATACATACATAAAGTATCTCACAAAAGTGAGTACACCCCTCACATTTTTGTAAATAATTTATTATATCTTTTCATGTGACAACACTGAAGAAATGACACTTTGTTACAATGTAAAGTAGTGAGTGTACAGCTTGTATAACAGTGTAAATTTGCTGTCCACTCAAAACAACAACACACAGCCATTAATGTCTAAACTGCTGTCAACAAAAGTGAGTACACCCCTGAGTGAAAATGTCCACATGCCCAATTCAACATGGCACCTCATGGTAAACAACTCTCTGAGGATCTAAAAAAAAAAAAAAAAAAAAGAATTGTTGCTCTACATAAAGATGGCCTAGGCTATAAGAAGGTTGCCAAGACCACGAAACTGAGCTGCAGCACGGTGGCCAGGACCATACAATGTTTTAACAGGACTTGTTCCACTCAGAACAGGCCTCGCCATGATCGACCAAAGAGGTTGAGTGCACATGCTCAGCATCATATCCAGTAGGGTTGCACCAATACCGATACCAGTATCGGTGCCGATACTAAGCATTTTTAAGGGTATCGGTACTCGTGGAAATGTACCGATACCTTCTAGTTTGTTTTTTTCCAGCTGTCGGCGGGATTTCCCCGCTAACAGCTGAAATGTAAAAAAATGAATGTCGTAATTATTGGTTGATAAGGAGCGGGGCCGCCGCGTCCTTAACAACCATGTCAGCTGTCTATGGGATTCCCCTCCCCGCCCGCCAGCTGTCACCAGGCCCGGACTGGTCGGGGCCGCATGTCCTCTGCAGTGCTGGGTGTACTGACAGACAGGGTCATATCTACAAAGGCAAACAAGGCATTTTCCTTGTTGGGCGACGCTGACCAGTTATGTTGCTACAGGAGGGCAAGGGGGGCAGACTCAGCAGAGGGTGAATTTACGATAAAGCGTTCATCTGCCTATCGAGCCTCCAAGACACGTTCTTGTAGAGCGGATCCCCCCTCCCTCCTCTTCAGCCATCTTTCAGGAAATCCACTCATCCCCATCTATGAAGAATGGACGGGGTGAACTCTGTTTCTTCCAAATTGCTCAGCTTCACCCAACCGTAACAGCTCTCCCTGTCCTCGTGTGTGGAATGCTGTGCGGTGTCGGCTCCTTTCTGATGATTTGTATGTTGCTCGGACTGCAGTGCGTGCTGACATCTGTCAATGTGCACTGTAAGACACTGCAAGCTGGAGGGACAGCTGGTATGTGATTACTCAGCACAGCCCGGAATACACAAGATTTCACTATTCTGTCTGTGTCTGTAGATCCCTTCATAGGAATGCAGGTTACGGGAACAAGTTTGGGTTACTGGGGTGAGTCTGCAGGTAACCTAAAGGCTGTGCTGTCACACCTCCACCTAATGTCTACGTGATTGATAGTCAAATGAAGGGTTATCTGTCATCATCCAACCTGTGTGAAGGTCCTGAATGGGGATATAAAATAAAGATTAATCTGCACAACATACTGATAATTCTCTGATAGCTGTACTGGGATCCTAACTGATTATTAAGGGCTCCCTGACTATTTCCTATGTAAATATCATGTCATCCTACTATGCACCATGTCAGCAGTCTGACAATCTGATATCCCCCCCCCCTGCCCTCACTTCCCCTCCTCGCCCCCCCCCCCCCCATCCTGTCCTCACCCCCCATCCTGTCCTCACCCCCTACCCAGCCCTCACTTACCCTCCTACTCCCCCCCATCCTGTCCTCACCCCCCTACTCCCCCCCATCCTGTCCTCACCCCCCTACTCCCCCCCACCCTCACTTACCCCCTACTCCCTCCCATCCTGTCCTCACCCCCCACTCCCTCTCCCCACCCTGCCCTTACCCCAGCCTCACAAAACATTGACACTTTGGGCCCAAGTTGGACATTTTCACTCAGGGGTATACTCACTTTTGTTGCCAGGGGTTTAGACAGTAATGGCTGTGTGTTGAGTTATTTTGAGGGGGCAGCAAATTTACACTGTTATACAAGCTGTACACTCACTACTTTACATTGTAGCAAAGTGTCATTTCTTCAGTGTTGTCACATGAAAAGATATAATAAAATATATTTACAAAAATGTAAATATATATATATATATATATATATATATATATATATATATATATATATATATATATATATATATATATATATATATATATATATATATATATATATATTTTCTGAATATCAAAGTCTTGAAAAATAAGGCACAACATTTCCTCAAGCTGTAGTGGGACTCTAGGGCTTAATACCACAATGGTACTTACCTGTTTGGCTGGTTATATTGGCTGACAGCCTTTTCTTCATTGTTCATATGGCTTCCTGACAGGTTTCCTTCAGAAGATTTCTCAAGGTGTGTTAGACATTTACTATCAGGTACCAGTATGAAAGGTTTTTCATTGTCTACAGGTGAAGGAGTTGAATGAGGATGCCTGGTAAACTCAGTTCTGCATTCTACAGAAGTCTGATTTGTAGAAAGACAGGCCTTCCTTGAGGTATTTTGACTACAGCTGCTTAAACAAGCGTTTGGCTCAGAGGCAGAAATCGTTCCGTAGCCGCTGCTGATGGAAGTACTCTCCTGAAAGTGCTCCTGTGTAATGAAGGCTCTTTTCTGAATATCAAGTTCTCTAAACAGATGGAATGCGGTGTTGGTGCTTTCTCCCCTCTCTTCATCTTGGGAATGCTGTCCAGCATCAGCATTTGGAGGATGGCCTCCACTTGCTTGAGTTAAGATGGCATCGCCTGTCCTACAGTTTCGAGGAGAGCTGCTTTCCTGTAACTGGGCTAGATGTTTAATTTCCTCGCGGATGAGCTGAAAGTAAAACAAGAGCATTGAAGCTATAATTATTAGAATTCACCAGTGGAATGACTAATCCAGGATACTACACTGAATTTCATAGGTGAGATAAGGACAAAACCCCTATCCCACAACCATTCAAATATCCACAATACTTCATAACTTGCTCATTATAGAATTAAACCTGAGCAATACAGCTGCACAGTGGGGATAGTCATCCAGAAAAAAGAATAATAAAAATCGTTTAAAACAGATAAAATTGTGCTCTTATATTTTAACATGGGAGGCTTAATAGAATATGAACATTTCCCAAGATCGTGGTGACTAAAGTAAAATTACTGCAAGCAGCTGCCAAAACATGAAAGTTACTACTGAAGCATAAACATTAACCTTTACACAATGAGATACTACAAGAAAAATAGATACAGACATTTAACAAGAAAATACATTTTAACCAACAAGAAAAAAAAGCCTGAAATATCAGACAAACGATATTTGTTATTATTAATATGCTAGAAAAGTCAAGCAAGCTGTTGAAAATGATTATTGTATTTATATAACATAGGGGTGTATTTATAAAAAACGTGCAGAGCTATTTGTTCTGTAAACCTGCATGTACATCTTTGCCGTGCGAACAGAGGTAAAACCAAGTGTAATAAGGCCATTTTATCTGCAGGTTGCGTGTATCAGGAAAATATCCCATTATGGTCACTAGATGTAGCTGATAATCATAGGGAATAAATACAAATTTACTGTAATCGTTAGCTCCCATTAGTAATCATAATGTGGTATTTTTCTGATTCACTCTATGAAAAACATTCTACCTAGAAAGAAAAAAGCCTAAACATTCAATTTTGCTCCCATTTGCGCTAAAGAAATATACCTACAGTTTCACAGGACGAATATCTCCACACCCCCTAGATATCTAAAGCATTTCTTCATAAAATACAGCATAAGCATTTAAAAATACCAATATTATTGTATGTGACCAATCCTGCATTTCACTATGAAAAGCTCCCTAGATGTTTTTTTTTTTTTTTTTCTGACTGTTATTCATTGTTAATATTTAATATAGTTTTGTTATTGCCAAAAAAGAGGGTTTTCCCTCACTTTCTGTTCTGGTGGCAAGTGTTTTAACAGTCAGGTGGTAATGTAAAAAAAAAAAAAAAAAAAAAAAAAAAAAAACCCCAAAGGAAAAACTAGCCAGTGTTTTTATTTTTTTGGCAGGGCTATTTTAGTTTTTTTTTTTTCCCCAGGGGCTCTGACCCTGCCACCATTCTGGCCGTGGTCAAAATGACATGTCCTCCTTCCTCAGCTACCTTGGATATCCTTGTCACCTATCCCAGGAGGCTGCAGAACCCATTCACAGAATGTCCAGGGCAGCACTAACTGCATCATTGGGGGACTTGCTGCCTGAACCGGGACCAAGATGGAGGTGCGAGACCCAGGCTGGTCACACCTGAACAGCCAATTCCTGAAGGAGAATGTAAAATATGTTTTTTGAAGAGAATCCCGCAAGAGTGTGTAAGCTTTAAGTCAGTGGCAATGAAAGGTTAAACATTTTATGTATTTTTTTTAAATCACAATTTTATATATTTTCCTGTGTTATTTTATCTTTATATGAATAGCTCACTTAATTTTCTGCTCTCCCAATAACCATCTCATATAGCCTCACAATTTAGATCAATCATAATCTAATTATCCTAAATTTAAGCCCATTTTTAGGAAATGCTTTTTGCGTAATGTAAGGGAGGCAGGATCAACTGTCAATGGCATTGGTACCATTGGCACCCATTGTCCCTGTCTCATGTATTGGCATTGGTGCCATGCATGAGACAGGGACACCCAGGAAAAGTCCAAGCAAGTTTGCTCTGTAATTTGAATCACAGCAGCAAGCACAGCTTCAATGCAGGAAGGCTTTGTACAGCAAGTCGGTAGCGTAAAACAAAACATCTGCCTCGTCCAAGTAACTAAACAGTAGGTTTCTGACTAACAGGGTTCCCCAAAACAAATACGCAGCCCTTTTATCTTCTTAATGTTCTGTCAGCATTAAGTATTTTTACACAGCAGCAGGCTGCAAATAGTTAGCACATGCAGCATTCTTGTTTAGTGAAGGCACATTAAAGTGTTACTAAACCCAGGACCCTGCATTCACTATATCTGGTCTCCCACAGTACAAAGAACATGGAAATGCAATTGTTTTAGTAACTATAAACTGCTAAATACCTTTCCTCATCAGCAGTATATAGCAGTCTTGTGACTTACCAGTGTCCGGCCAAGCACTGCATGACCCCTGACCCTCTGTCTGGACAGTGCCGACTGGCCCTGTGCATAGTTGCCAACATTGTAAAAAAATTTATAGGGCCACTTTGTCTGTAGGCAGAGTCTTATTATAATTAGGGGCGGGGCATTTGTTTATAGGGGTAGTGTAGAGGGGAAAAGTGTCAGGGCTGGGCTCAGTCCTTCCTTCTCAAAGCTGGCCGCACAGCTATCGGCTAATTGCCAGCTTCTATCTCTTCACAGTGACTCACTGATTGATGATATCCTGCTCGTCAGTCCTGCCTACTTAACCACTTAAGGACCAGCCTCGTTTTGGATTTTAGGTGTTTACATGTTTAAAACAGGTTTTTCTGCTAGAAAATTACTTAGAACCCCCAAACATTATATATGGTTTTTCTTCTAACACCCTAGAGAATAAAATGGCGGTCGTTGCAATACTTTTTTTTGCACCGTACATGCGCAGCGGTCTTAAAAGCGCACTTTTTTTGGAAAAAATTCACTTTTTTGAATAAAAAAATATAAGACAACACTAAAGTTAGCCAAATTTTTTTTTTTATATTGTGAAATATAATGTTACGCCAAGTGAATTGATACCAAACATGTCACGCTTCAAAATTGCGCCCGCTCGTGGAATGGCATCAAACTTTTACACTCAAAAATCTCCATAGGCGATGTTTAAAAAAATTCTACAGGTTGCATATTTTGCGGTACAGAGGAGGTCTAGGGCTAGAATTATTGCTCTTGCTCTACCGGTCGTGTCGATACCTCACGTGTGGTTTGACCACCGCTTTCATATGCGGGCGCTACTCGCGTATGCGTTCGCTTCTGCGCGCAAGCTCGTCGGGACGGGGGGGTTTTTAAAAAAAAAAAAAAAAAAAAAAAAATTTTATTATTTATTTTACATTATTTTATTTATTTTTACACTGTTTTTAAAAAAAATTGTGTCACTTTTATTCCTATTACAAGGAATGTAAACATCCCTTGTAATAGAAAAAAACATGACAGGTCCTCTTAAATATGAGATCTGGGGTCAAAAAGACCTCAGATCTCATATTTAAACTAAAATGCAACTAAAAAAAAAAAATAAATAAATAAAAAAAAGTAATTTAAAAAAATGACATTGAAAAAAATATGCCTTTAAGAGGCGTGGACGGAAGTGACATTTTGACGTCGCTTCCGCCCAGCAGTATCATGGAGACGAGTGGGCACCATATTAGCCTCACTCGTCTCCAGGCACACCACAGGGAAGGACGCGATCGCCTCCGCCGCTACCGACGGCTCCGGTAAGCAGCGGAGGGCACTGGATCGCGGCGGGTGGGGGCCCCTCTCCCACCACCGATAAAAGTGATCTCACGTCGAATCCGCCACAGGGACCACTTTTATCTGAAAGCCGGCCGCCGCACGAAAACGGGGATACCGGGGTTATGGCAGCTAGCTGCTGCCATAACAACGATATCCCTGTTCAAAGTTTGGACGTACATCGTCGTGCGGCGGTCGGTAAGTGATTAAGCCGTCTAGTCCACACGATCTCTCCCTTCGCCCTGGTCACATCTCTAGAGACGCTCGCCTGTGTTCCTGTTAAAGACTTGCTTGGCTGACATTCCTTCTGGCTCCAGATCCTGCTTGCTGTTCTACTATGCTCATCTCTGGCTCCCTGACATTTTGGCTTGTCTGACTATCCGTTCCGGTTCCTGAACTCTGGCTATGTTTTGACTACGTTTACTCGGTTTACCTTTTTTTATTATTCTTCAACAAGTGTGATTTAACTGTATTTCTGTCCAAGTCTGATTCATGGTTTCTGACAGTAGGCGCAGGCCATGAATTCAGAAGATGCAGTCAATCCACTTGTTGGTAATATTTTTTCCAGATTGGATGAGCAGGATCACCGCATGGATCAGTTTGCCATGGCGTTACAAATGCTCCTGAGTTGCACGGCTCACCTGGAATCTCCCACTGTGGCTGCTCCGGTACAACCTGTGTTGCAGGTCGTCCCTGCTGCTGCTCCAGTCTCTGTGCAGGCACCCGCCTCGAGTATTTCCTCTATAAGCGGTATGTCTGGTTCCACTCCGCTTCCCCAGCGATTTGGGGGCGATCCAGTACAATGCACAGGGTTTCTCAACCAGGTGGAGATATACTTTGAGATGCTGCCCCAGGCATTTCCCACGGACAAAAGCAAAGTAGGTTTTATGATAGCTTTGCTTTCTGAGAGAGCCTTGGCCTGGCCAAACCCTCTATGCGAGACGTAAAAACCTGTTGTCTTGAGTTACCCTGAGTTTGTGGCTTCTTTTAAAAAGGGTATTTAAACGTTCCCGCACGCTCCGCTTCTGCTGCCAAGTGCCTCATGTTCACCAAACAGAGTACGAAAAATTTTGCCGATTACACCACTGAATTCCGTACTCTGAGAGCAGAGGTTGCTTGGAACAATGCAGCCCTCGTGGCTGCTTTTTCTCATGGTCTCTCGGATACCATCAAGGATGAGATAGCAGCCCGAGATATACCCACTGAGCTGGAGAAGTTGATCACGTTTGCCATCCTCATTGACTCCAGACTCAGAGAAAGACTCCCTTTTAAAGGAGCGCTTGCGGAAGCCTCTTGTACATTTGTCTCCGAACTTAGCAGTCCCACCCTTGCCTCCCTCACCTCCCATGCCTCCTGAGACCGAGTCGGTCTGTGAAGATAAACCCATGCACTTGGGCTTCACGCATCTCTCTGCGGATGAGAGAACCCTTAGCAGGAGGGAGAGATTGTGCCTTTATTGTGGTCATGCAGGTCACTTTCTGAAGTCTTGTCCTACCCATCCAGGGAACGCCCGAACCTTGAGGTCCTGTCACGGAGAGACCTTGGGTGGAGTTGTTTCGTCCCCAGTTATCCAGAAGGATAAGCCCCTGGTTTCGGTCACCCTTTCTTGGGCTGAGTCGTCCGTCGAGATACAGGCTCTATTCGACTCTGGGGCTGCAGGCCTGTTCATTGATGCTGACTTTGTATCGCAGCACTCGATTCCGCTGCATGACACTCCATTTGCCATTGAGGCTCTTGATGGGAGACCTCTACAGCCTGCCCATGTGACTCATGAGACGGTTCTGTTGTCCATCGCCATAGGGGCTCTTCCCCCATGAAATAATCCAATTTCAAGTTATTTCCTTACTTAAATTTTTCACTGTTTATTGGTTATCCTTGGTTACAGAGGCACAACCCCTCTTTTGATTGGCTCTGTGCTGAGGTTCTCTCCTGGTCGCCACAGTGCAGTAAGACATGCTTCCAGAAGGCAGCCAAGGTCCTGTGCAGCTCTTCACTCTCCTCCCTATCGGAGGAGTACTGCGATTTTAGCAATGTCTTTGACAAAGGTTAAGCCAGTGGTTTGCCTCCACACCTGTCGTATGATTGCACAATTGACCTTCAACCTGGTGCCATATCCCCTCATGGCTGGGTTTACCCTTTGTCGGTCTTGGAGCATAAGGCCATGGAGGAGTATGTTGCAGACTCACTTTCTCAAGGTTTCATCCACAAATCCTCATCTCCTGCTGGTGCAGGTTTCTTCTTTGTGAAGAACAGGAGTGGTGAACTGAGACCTTGTATTCATTATAGGGATCTCAATCGTTTCATGATTAAGACTGCCTATCTGATTCCATTGATTACGGAGTTATTTGACTGCCTCAAGGGAGCAATGGTTTTTACGAAGCTTGATTTGAGAAGGGCATACAAGCTCATGAGGATTAAGGAGGGCGACGAGTGGAAAACCGCGTTTAATACCAGAACAGGTCATTATGAGTACCTCGTAATGCCTTTTGGCCTTTGTAACGCCCCGGCAGTTTTCCAGTAATTTATTAACGATGTCCTCCGAGATTTGTTGCAGTTATGAGTAGTGGTTTATCTCGACTATATCCTCATATTTTCCAAGTCCCTGGAGAGCCACCACACAGATGTCTGTCGTGTGCTTCAGAAACTAAGAGAGAACAATCTCTATTGTAAATTGGAGAAGTGCTAATTCCATTGTGAACAGGTTAAATTCCTGGGTTATGTCATTTCCACTGCTGGTTTTTCGATGGACCCAGAGAAACTTTCAGCAGTCCTACAGTGGCCCCGCGGGTTTACATCCTTTGCAGCAATTTCTTGGCTTTGACAACTATTATCGGAAGTTTATTCGTAACTTCTTGTCTCTGGTCAAGCCCCTGACTGATATGACCAGAAAGGACGGTAACCCACAGAGTTGGTCTCCAGAGTCCATTAAGGCCTTTGAGAGTCTCAAGGCTGCCTTTGTTTTTGCTCCTGTGTTGGCACATCCTGATCCTACGTTACCTTTTATCCTTGAGATTGATGCTTCTGGAGACTGGAGCTGGCGCCCTTCTGTCTCAACGTCCTACCTCTGAGCGCGCTATGCATCCTTGTGGCTACTTTTCCAAGAAATTGTCACCTGCGGAGTGCAATTACGAGATTGGTGACAGAGAGCTGTTTGCGATCATTTTAGCCCTGAAAGAATGGAGGCATCTCCTCTAAGGTACCACTGTGCCAGTTCTCATTCTTACTGACCATAAGAATCTCACATTCTTGACTGAGGCTAAACGCCTCTCTCCAAGAAGGGCGCAATGGGCTCTTTTCTTGTCTAGTTTCAATTACATTGTCTTATTCTTACCCAGTACTAAGAATGTAAGGGCTGACGCTTTGTCACAACAATTTTCCTCCACTGCCAAGATGGAGTCGGTTCAGGTTCCTCTAATTACTCCTGATCGTATTCGGGCTACGGTTCGCACCAATCGCACTTCTCCTTTGGGTAACAAAATTCTTGCTGCTCAGGTCCATGCTCCTCCTGAGAAACCTTGTGACCAATGCTTTGTCCCAGAGAGTCTCCGTACTGCCGTGCTCCAAACTTACCATTCTCCCAAGGCTGCTGGCCACCCTGGGAAGAATCAACTCTTTTGGGCCATTTCCCAACAATTCTGGTGGCCTAGTCTACATGCTGATGTAACCACCTTCGTAGCTGCCTGTTCCGTGTGTGCTCAGAGTAAGACTACATGACACCTTCCAGTGGGCCTACTACAACCCATACCAAATGGAGAGAGGCCCTGTACCCACCTGTCTATGGATTTCTTTGTGAGTTACCCAACAACCAGGGCAACACAGTTGGTGGTTGACAGGTTCTCAAAAATGTCCCATTGTATCCCACTTAAGAAGTTGCCCACTTCTAAGGAACTGGCTTTGATTTTTGCTCGGGAGATCTTTCGCTAACATGGGCTACCCAAGGTCATTGTCTCTGACAAGGGTAGTCAGTTTGTGTCCCAGCAAGCCTTTTGTGCACAGTTGGGAATTGAGCTTGCTTTCTCCTCTGCATATCACCCGCAGTCTAATGTGGCCGCAGAACAAGCCATCAGTCCTTGGAGCAATTCCTACGTTGCTATATTTCTGACCATCATAACAACTGGTCAGACCTATTACTGTGGGCGAAGTTTGCGCACAATAGTGCCTTGAATTCTGCATCCCGATTGTCCCCGTTTATGGCGAACTATGGTTTCCAACCTTCCATGTTGCCTGACTTGTTTGTTCCGCAGAGTATTCCTGCGTTAGAGGAGCATCTCTGTGGTCTTCGTTCCACTTGGGCACAAGTCCAGGAGTCTTTGAGACATGCTAATGATAGGTACAGACTCCATGCTGACCGCAGACGCCTGCCTGCGCCTTCCTACGAGGTTGGGGACAGTGTCTGACTGTCATCTCGCAACCTCCGACTTAGTGTTCCCGCTCTGAAGTTCGCACCTCGGTTTATTGGGCCTTTCCGTATTCTTCACAGGATTAACCCAGTGGCTTACGCATTAGACCTTCCTTCAAATATGCGTATCTTGAATGTATTTCAGGTCTCCTTAATAAAACCTTTGGTCTGCAACCGATTTACCATCTCGGTACCTCATCCTCACCCTGTACAGGTTGAGAACCATGAGGAGTATGAAGTACAGTCCATTGTTGACTCCTGTAGGTTCCATGGGTGCATACAGTACTTGGTGCATTGGAAAGGGTACAGTCCGGAGGAACGCTCTTGGGTCTCATCCTCGGACGTACATGTCCCTGTCCTCCTCCGTGATTTCCATAGACGTTTTTCCCTCAAGCTTGGTGGTCCTCCGAGGGGGGGGGATCATTGAGGAGGGGGTACTGTCAGGCTTGGGCTCAGCCCTTTCTTCTGGAAGCTGGCCACTCAGCTGTCGGCTAATTTCCAGCTCCTATCTCACCACAGTGACTCGCCTGTTGATGATATCCTGCTTGTCAGTCCTGCCTACTTAAGCTCTGCCTTCGCCTTGGTTGCATCTCCAGAGATGCTCTCTTGTGTTCCTGTTAAAGACTTGCTTGGCTGACATTCCTTCTGGCTCCAGATCCTGCTTGCTGTTCTACTACGCTCATCTCTGGCTCCCTGGCGTTTTGGCTTGTCTGACTATCCATTCCAGTTCCTGAACTCTGGCTATGTTTTGACTACTTTTTATTATTATTATTATAATTATTATACAAGTGTGATTTAACGGTACTTCTGTCCTAGTTTGATTCATGGTTTCTGACAAAAGCAAAATGTGGCAAAAAAGGGCGTGGTTTAAATTAAATAGTGGGTGTGGTTTAAAAGGGTGTGGTTGGAGTCTGAGATGAACGAGGGATGGAGGGAGAAAGAAAGAAATAGGGAGGGAAGGAGACAGAAGGAAAGAGAGGGATGGATAGATACTCCAAACATCTGGTATTAGAGCTTCAATCATCCCGGCACCATGGTTGTCATGGTGTCAGGATGATTGAAGTGCATTATTTATTATTATTACACTGTAATATAAAATGAAATAGTTCAACTCACCATAATGTAGAATCAGTGGAAGCCCTGAGCGTGTCACTTGCTACGTTGCCTGCCACCAGATGCCATCAGGCATCCCCAGCGGAGTGCCTCCTTACGTCAGGTGTCCCCAGCGGAGTGCCTCCTTACATCAGGTGTCCCCTAGCGGAGTGCCTCATTACATCAGGTGTCCCCAGCGGAGTGCCTCCTTACATCTCAGGTGCCCCCAGTGCAGTAGAGTCCCTTGGCTCTGCCTCTCACAGACCGGCAGCAGGCCACAGAGCGGAAGGGTGGCGGCAGCTCCATGTGTCTTTGCAGGTCTCGTTTCCCTGTGTTCAGTGGAGAGGGGGCTCCGACCCGTGCAGCTAACCGGCTTCAGTCTACAAGAGAATTGTCCACTTGTACACTGAAGAGCCGCTGCACAAAACGGAGGCCCCTCCCCTCTGCACTAAACATAAGGGAAAGAACCTGCTAGCCGGAAAGAGATTTTGCAGCGGTGGCCATATTTTTGGAGCCAGAAGCTGCGGTGCCGAAAACAGTCCCAATTTCCAGGGACAAAAGCAAAATCTTGGGATTCTGATCGGGATAGCCTCAGATCGGGACAAGGGTCGCAAAATCGGGAATTGTCCTGGGAAAATCGGGACTGTTGGCAAGTATGCCTGTGCTGATCACATGCAGAACAAAAACAAAAAAACAAGCACTCTAGCAATACACACCAAACTGAGCATGTGCAGAGTGCCCCCAAGGGTCATCAGCAGATGAATTAGGGACTGTGGAAGAAGGGAAGGATCAGAAAAGACAGGATCAAACAGCCTTTTTACACAATGCAGAGGATTACCCCTTAGGTTCCACAGTATAACAAGCATGCTTTACTGCATATGTAGACTGATTTTACTGTTGTGGGTTTAGTAACACTAATATACTACTGGGTGGTAAAAAAAAAAAAAGAACAAAAAATGGCAAAACAGGCAGTTGATTGTAATAAATCTATCCATCTATCTATACATACACACATACTCAAAAGTTTGCATACCCTGGCAGAATTGGTGAGATCATGGCATTGATATTGAAAATATGACTAATCATGCTTTTAAGGACAATGATCATATGAAGCCATTTATCATCATCACATAGTTGTTTGGCTTCTTTTTAAACCATAACAACAGAAATTACCCAAATTAGGGCTGCAACTAACAATTATTTTCTAAATCAATTAGTTGGCCAATTAAATTGGATAAAAACCTCAAGAAAAAAAAAAAGTTTGCTGCACAATTTAAATAATAATAATAATAAAGTTTTAAAAAAACATATTATTCTTGAATATCTATATGCAGTGGTAAATATAAAATAACCAGCTATAAAAGGAAAGAAAGAATAAAAAAAATGTAAAAAGACCTAAAACACGTTTTTTTTGCAGATTTTCAGACAGAATTATATTACCAGTATGTTATATATGAAAATATATAATACTATACATTATATTATACGATAGTAGTCTTTAGCTTTTCTAGGTTCAGATGCGGATCCTCCCTACACAGAACCCTAAGACCCCTTTCACACTGAGGCGCTTTACAGGGGTTTTTGCCCTAAAAATAACACCTGTAAACTGCTTCTGCAGCCCCAGTGTGAAAGCCCGAGTGCGCTTGCAGAACAGGAAAAAAAAAAAAAAAAAAAGACCTGCAGGCAGCATCTTTGGGGCGATGGGGAAGCGATGTATACTCCACTCCTCTACTGACCCTGCTTTCAAAGCGGTAAAGCAGCACAGTGGCGCAGTGGGTAGCACTCTCGCCTAGCAGTAAGAAGGGTCGCTGGTTCAAATCCCAACCACGACACTACCTGCCTGGAGTTTGCATGTTCTCCCTGTGTCTGCGTGGGTTTCCTCCGGGTACTCCGGTTTCCTCCCACACTCCAAAGACATGCTGGTAGGTTAATTGGATCCAGTCTAAATTGTCCCTAGTATAGGTATGAATGTGAGTTAGGGACCTTAGATTGTAAGCTCCTTGAGGGTATAGGGACTGATGTGAATGTATAATATATATATGTAAAGCGCTGCGTAAATTGACGGCGCTATATAAGTACCTGAAATAAATAAATAAATAAATAAATAAAGCGTCGCTAAAACTAGCGGCGGTTTACCTCTAACATCCACACTGCCCCAGTGTGAAAGGGGTCTTAAAGTGATAGTTTTTTTTTAAATTTAACATTTACAAACATATATCATGCTTGTCTGCTCTGTGCAATGGTTTTGCACAGAGCAACCCCAATCCTCCTCTTCCTCTTCTGGGGTCCCCTACCAGCGCTCCTGGCTCTTCCTGCCTTTAGAGTGCCTCCATAGCAAGCCGCTTGCTATGAAGGCACCGTGCAGGCTCAATCCCTGTCTGCACTGTGTGCTTGACCTACTTACCTAGGCAGATGCAGCTTCAGTCCAAAGCTGCATCTGTCCCCCACCGGCTCTACGACTGAAAACTGAGCGATCAAAAACCGCCGATCGCTCAGCTCTCAGTGCTCTGTGAGCAGAGAGCTCATGGCTCTCAGTCACTGCTGTCTGCTCTGCCCCCCCACCAACTTAGTGGAGTACTTATCTGTGGAGGGGTGGGAGCAGGCTGAGCCAGATGCTGGTCCAGGCTCCTGGGTGGATCCCGAACATATGGTCGGGATCTTTCCCCAGCCTGGACTGGCTCTGAGACGTCAGATGACAGCCGGTCACAGGAGTGCAGAACGAAATGCCCTCCTGTAGACCATACGAGAAGTACAGTCAAACAAGCATTGTCTGTACTTCTCCTTTAAGGTAAAAAAACCTTCTGCCTTCAGAATCACTTTAAAGTGGATGTAAACCCCAAATATTTTTTTTTTTTTTTTTATGTCATAGTAGAGTATAAGATTTCCTATCATTTGAGCCCAGTCTTGTCACAAAGTTAATCCAGCTCTGAGCAATCCACTTTTATTGTTCAGCGAGATAAATCTTGACAAACAGAGAAAAACTTTGTCAAATCCTCCCCCTTGCTATGAGTGACAGGTGATTTACATATCTCGTGCACTAGCCTAAGACATGCATTAGCCCTTTCTTCAGCAGCTCTGCAAGGATTGGCTGTTCCACGCCTCAGCATGATTTGGCATGCTGAAGTCATGTGGTTACTTTCCTATCTTTTCACTGGATGTTAGAGGTTATAGCAGAAGTTCAGTGCAGGAGAAAATGAATATTGACAAGGAGAGTGTAGAGGTGGGTGGGGAGTCTACTGACATCACGACTCCACCCACTGAGCTCCAGACAACAGACCCACCCACAGAATATGCCGTTTTTGGGTTCTTATAACAGACAGAGGGGAGACATTTGACAGGTAAAGATACATGCAGGAGGCATGTATATCCTTATAGATAACCCCTATGGCAGTAGTTTAAAAAGGATGACATTGGGTTTACATCCACTTTAAGTCACTTCCTTCTCCTGCCCAGGACAAGATGTCCCATGAGACATTGCTCCTCACACATTCACAAGTTCTCAGTTCTCTTTAGATCCAGGGTCCAAAAATGGATCGAATAGTTGACACCAGGATCCAAAAATAGATCAACCAGTGGAGACCAGGATCTAAAAATAGATCGAACATTTCAGACCAGGATCTAAAAGTAGATCAAACAGTTGAGAACTGGATCTAAAATAGATCGAACAGTTGAGACCAAGATCTAAAAGTAAATCAAACGGTTGAAACCAGGATCTAAATGTAGATCGAAAAGTTGAGACCAGGATCTAAAAATTGATTGAACAGTTGAGACTAGGGCTGCAACTAATGATTATTTTGATAATCAACTATTTGGCGGATTTCTTTTCTGATTAACCACTTAAAGACCACCCACCGCATATATACTACAGCAGGGCAGCTCTATTGCGCGAAACGACGTACATGTACGTCGTTATATGAAATGGATAGTGTGGGCACGCGTCCGCTGCACGGAGGAGCCGATGCGCGTGTCTGGCGGACCAGATGTCCGCTGGCCACCCGCGATCGTGGCACAGAGAGATAGAATGGGAATCTGTATATGTAAACAAGGCAGATCCCCGTTCTGACAGGGGACAACATGGAGATCTGCTGTACCTAGTGATTAGGAACAGCGATCTCTGTTTTTCCTGTCAGCACTTCCCCCACACAGTAAGAAAACACATTGAGGGAACATATAATGTTAACCCCCTTCCCTGCCAAATTTGTCTGCCGCAATGTGTCGCAGTCACAAAAAAAAAAAAAAAAAAAAAAATCGCAGATCGCCGCCATTACTAGTAAAAAAAAATAATAAATAAAAGTCCATAAATCTAGCCTGTAGTTTGTAGACACTATAAAACTTTTGCGCAAACCAATCAATATACGCTTATTGGGAAGAAGAAATGTTAAAAGACAAAAAAAAAAAAAAAATAGATGTATAAAAGCTGCTCTGTGAACAGAAAGAAATATGTGCCTTACCTGTAATTGATGGGTAAATTGTTCTTGCTGAGCATCGATCTGCTCTTGACACTGCTTTTCTACCAGTTGAAATAACTGTAACCACCGGGCCTAAATAACAAAGCAAGAAAGAATCACATACTAAAACTAGGTGACGAACAAAGATTTGAAAGGCCAGAGTTGAAAAGTCCACTAACAAGTTTAGTATACTTCTGTTGGCCACACAATTAAAGCGTTTGTAAAGGTGTTTTTTTTTTTTTTTAAAAATAACAAACATGTTATACTTACCTTCACTGTGCAGCTCGTTCTGCACAGAGTGGCCCCGAACCTCGTCTTCTGGGGTCCCTCGGCGGCTGTTTCAGCTCCTCCCCGCAAGCATTCACCACCTTAATGCGAGCTCCCTCGCACGGTGGTGAGTGCTTGCGGGCGCGCTCCCGTGATACAGCCGGCGGCTATAGCCGCTCGCTGTATCACTCGGCCCCGCCCCCCGGCGCGCCGCGTCATCGGATGTGATTGACAGCAGCGCGAGCCAATGGCTGCGCTGCTTTCAATCCATCCACTGCAGCCAATCAGCGGCCAGGGTGAGCGGAGGAACAGATGTCGGGAACGCGAAGCTGACTTTCGAGGCGTCAGGTAAGTAAAACGGGGGGCCTGGGGGCGGCGGTTCTGTCAGAAGTTTTTTCACCTTAATGCATAGAATGCATTAAGGTGAAAAAATTTTTACCTTTACAACCCCTTTAAGTATTATCAATGATGCCAGTGGCAAAATAATTAAGTGTTCTTGCATAGCAAGACCACTTACTGTTATCTCACATATATATTATTATTCTTATTATAGCCAAATTTACCACCCTAACTCCTCCCACAGCTTTTACACTACATAGACAGTAATATACCAAAACGTGCGGATTGTTCACCAATTGGTGTGCTATTACTTTGTGGAACGTGTCGCTGAATGGTTCACGAAATATCATCGTTTTTGGGGCGAAATAGGTCCCATAGGATTGAATGGCAAAATGTTCAAAACTACAGTGGGAGGTGACAAAAGCTGAAAAATCAGGACATGATTTCTAAACTGCCACCACTCCCTCATTTTCAAGCCCACCTACACAAATCTTATATCAAAATGTTCAGCTATCCCTGCTGCCACTAAACATAGCTAAGCCATAGCCCTGATAGTTTTCACAATATGACCATTTGTTTGCAACTCACGATGTCCATTGACATTCATTGAAACTCCACTCTAGCCACTTCAAATTTGAAGGACAATATCTAAACCTCGACTGTGCCTTCATTTTTAATATTTCAGAGACATACTATCCACCAAAATCTAGGTCTGGGTCTTACAATTCTCACAATATAAAGCTCTTCACTGTAGGATTTACAGTTTTTAAAATACGACCGTTTGATGTACTGCACAGTTATTACAGCTATCATGATCCTGTGTATTGTGTTTTGAGCAGTGGTTGTGAAGCATAAATAGGGCATGAGCGTTGCCAGGAAACAGTGGATGTAAACAATGATTATCATCAAACAGATAGCACACCTTCACCTCTATTCTACATCAAGATGCTGAGACCCCCCAAATGCATGTAGTCATACCTTCATCTGCTAGGCTTGATAATGCTGCTAATGTTTTTATAAATGTATGTTTTAATGTAACTGTGAAGCACTTTGGGTAACAACGTTGCAATTAAATGTGCTATATAAATAAAAGTTGAAATGCATTTCTCACTCTATCAAGCTTGTCATGTGCACTTTTTAAACTTGATCAATTGGTTAGTGTAATGTTTACTATCTTTATTCACTCCAAACACTCTACACAGTTATTCTGCCCACTCCATAAAGTTACTCTGCCCAGTCCAACCACACAACAGTTACTCAAGCCACTCCTCCCAGTTACTCCGCCCACTCCAGTTGTAGACTACTGGTGGAGGCAAGAACACTTCACACAATTTCCCCAGAAATTGTAGCTTTTCTAGTTATATTCATTATTTACAGAGACCAAATTACAACTGGCTATATTTTAAAGAGGATTTCAAAAATGGAGATTCACCATTTGATTGGATGCCCCACCACATAGAGAGGTCTCCGCTTTCCATGGCACCTTAAAGAACAAAAAAAAAAATCTGCTTAGCTACAATCATTAAATGTCAGTAGGTGTATGCCACCCCCTGGATCACTTTCCGTCATTTACAATTTACACATTGAGCACTCATGTTATAGCTTTGGCTATACTTCTATCACTCCTATAGGAGACATGTGGCTAGCCTACACAGTGACCATCACTCTATTTCACCCCTCTTTTCCTCTTGTCCAATCACAGAAACCTTGTATTGTGTAAACCCATTCACGAAACACAAAAGTATTTTAAGAATAAACAGGGGAGAACAGGGCTGGACTGGGACAAAAATGTGGCCCTGGGATTCATCCAGCCCAGCCCAGGGCACAGCACATCAGAGTACAGCACATCAGGGCACAGGGCACAGCACAATCAGGGCACAGAACACATCACATCAGGGCACAGCACATCAGGGCTCGGAACATGGCACATCAGGGCACAGGACACAGCGCTTCAGGGCTCAGCACATCTGGATACGGCACAGGACAGGGCACATCAGGACCGGGCACATCAGGATACATCAGGACATGGCACATCAGGGTACAGGACACAGCATGTCAGGGCACAGTACATCAGGGTACAGGACACAGCATATCAGGGCATAGCACGCCGGGGTACAGGGCATAGCACATCGGGGTGCAGGGCACCAGGGAACAGCACATAAGGGCACATTGTTCAAAGGGGACTTGTTGATCAAAGGGGAAGTGGCCAAACAAAATTTACTCCACATATCAAAGGGGACAGATAGTGACTCTGGGCTATGTTAATGTTAAAATGCAAGATTGCAAATTAGGGCAGTTTATGTCTGCAGCCATTTACGGCTAGGGGTCATTGTCGGTCACTCTGAAAGACAGAAGCAGATCAAAGGCCTAATGGAAACGGCCAATCAAATTGCTCAGCCATTCAGTGTATAGTGAATATAACATGGCGTTCAGTCTATTCACTGGGTCTCTGTGTGATTATGAAGGCACAGGTCTAGGAAACATGGGACTCTGAAGGCTAGTATTCGTTTACTGTTGGATTTTGTCATCTGTTGCAAGACTTTGTTCTGTGTTGGAAGTCAATAAAGTGCATCTCTCTGGAAGAATTGGGTTGCTGTGGAAGATTATAATAACTACTAATTAATTATCTACCCACTATACTATATCACTACACACATCAGGGTACATGGGGCACGTGACATCAGGGTACATGGGGCACGTGACATCAGGGTACATGGGGCACGTGACATCAGGGTACATGGGGCACGTGACATCAGGGTACATGGGGCACGTGACATCAGGGTACATGGGGCACATAGTTTCTAGCCTTTTACTTCAAATGCAGAGTAGCGCAGGAAGCGTCTGTAATAAGTTCTCTCTCATGTCACGCTGCTCCGACGGCCCCTCCTCTTCTCGTCTATCCCCATTTGCTTGTGATATCATCTGGGACTGGGAAGGACGAGAAGAGAGGAGGGGCCGTCTGGGAGCAGCGTGACATGAGAGTGAACTTATCACAGACACTTCCTGCGCTACTCTGCATGTTGGCTAAATCTCGATCTACCCGTCAGGCGCCAGCTGTTGGTGACTGACGGGCAGATCGCCGCGGTCCTCCCCAGTGAAGAACGATTCAATAGGCAAATTAGGCAGCCGCTGAAACCGGCCCACTGAGCCATCGGCCCACCGGGAAACTCCCAGTAGTCCCGATGGCCTGTACATACCTGGGGGAGAATAGGGGCAGACAGGATTGCTTGACACAAATTTGCTTTCAGAGCAATGGAAGGATAGAGAAAGCTGTGGCATACAATTTAGGATAGAGAAAGCAATGGCGTACAAGTTAAGTGTAAATTGGAAAATAACAGGAAGTTATCCAGGAGGTGGTATAAAAGTTTATTTTTTTCCTGGAGGTGTTCTTTATTAAAGAATAGCAGCACCTCTCCGATGGCTGCAGTGTGATCATTACATAGTTTATAAGGCTGAAAAAGAAAGGTAGATCTGGTGTGTGTATGCGAGCTCCAACACACAAAATTTCAATACACCAAAAATTCCCATAGCCTCCCATATTCTCTTTCTTAAGGAAGATATCACATTTTTTGAAGCTGTTGACACTGAGCTAGTACTACTTTCTAGAGGATGGAGTTCCACATTTTAACTGCTCTAACAATAAAGAGCCCTTTCCACATTCTTAGGTTAAACCTCCTTTCTTCGAACTTCAAATTGTAGTGGCGCACACACACGACCACACGGCGGGAAATACAAAGGGATGTACAGCTACGCCCATTTGCGCAGCCGTGCCATTCTGCCGATGTATATGTACATGTGGCGGTCAGCAAGCGGTTAAAGATTATGTAAACCCAAAAATGAAAATGTTAAATATTGTAGTTTACCAGTCATTAGATGTAGTAGCTACATTAGCTTTCTTTATTTAAGGCATTGTGCCTTCATTTTTACTTGGATATCCTGCAAATGACACACTTCATGTCCCTTCGTGACTATGCTAACTTTTCTATTGTATCTATGGAGGCAGCCATGGCTGTCACACAGGCTGGACTTCAAACATGTCTGCCTTTGTTCATCTTCATTATATGGTTGATTGATGCCATTTGTAGTTTACAAAATAAAGATATTAGGAGAAAATCCTTTTCTTTAAATATATCACAGAACACTTTCTTGTGAATGGACCCCAGGCAAAAATAGAAAGAAATCCCTGCCTAGGCATAACACCGCTTAGGTAAGCCTCTGTTTTATAGCGGATAATAAGGAACAAAGAGGAGGGATTCCGTGACATACTCCATGAAAAGGATTTTACAGGTAAACCAAAAATCTTAAATTTCCGAATAGTACATCAGAAGACACAAAGCACCACATACTCACGACTAATTGGGATGTCCCCAAAGCACTGAACATGAGGGGAGGGCAAACCAGCAACAAGGTAATAAACCCCAAAACAGATAAGGGTAGACCCCATTAAAAAGCTGTCTGCTCTTTTTACTTCATGTTACCAAAATCCCAGCGAAACAATATAACAAATCTATAGTACAGCATTTACATAATGCAGCCAAATCCTGTATCCCTCTATTCTGGAAGACACATACACCTCCATCTATTGGGACGTGGCTACGCAAAGTAGAGGATATTAAGAAGCTGGAGGACTTGGTTCTTACAACACAAAATAAACAGGAGACACATTCAAAGGCATGGAGGCTATGGAACATGGTCATCTTGTCTGATGAAGGGGTATCTATGCTCTGGCCATAGACAGACTGTTAATACGAGATCTGGATCAATATATATCAGGCTCAAGTCCATCGCTATTGGGGGTCCCCCCTCCTTTTCTATTCTTCTCATACTTACTACTCTTCTCTTAGAGCTATTTTTCTCCTCTTCTTTGTTC
The DNA here is from genome assembly GCF_042186555.1 of Aquarana catesbeiana. Lineage (NCBI taxonomy): Eukaryota > Metazoa > Chordata > Amphibia > Anura > Ranidae > Aquarana > Aquarana catesbeiana. The sequence goes on along the minus strand of NC_133324.1, from coordinate 244,601,773 downwards.
CTAGAAGCATTTAATTACGCAGGGAAAGAGTGATTTAGACATGGTCTTATCGGAATTTTGTATAGTTTATTACTCAGCAAAATTGAATACTGGTATTAGATGGCAGATATATACTTTGTTTATCCGTTCCTTGTATCTATGCCATTTCATTTAATTGATCCCATTGGTGGAATCACTGCAGATTATGGTATGCATATTATGGTATGTCAAATGGACCATGACCCCCTTATTTTCATGTCATTGATGTACCTGAATTGTTCTTTCCCTGAGTTTGAAATTAATAAGAATTTTATATTTGAAAAAAACGCATCAGGCTGAACGAAAAAAAAAAAAAAAAAAAAAAAAAAAAAAAAAAAAGGGTGCTCGCTGTACTAACTATGCAATGTTAGTACAGCAATCTCACCGTTAAGCTATTGTGTTCTGACAGGGGAACTGCCAGGGAGACCAAACTCCCCCCCCCACCCCCACCCCCCCCCCAAAAAAAACACACCAGTTTTTAAGGTATGCCTGTTTGACTGAAGCCAGACGTTAGGCTGGCTTCTGCTGGACAGGCTGCTATATACACTGGCTGAATGGTGGCTCATTTCCGTTGAATGGGCCGATATTCGGACCATGTGTACCAGCCTTTAGTAAACGTATAAAGAGAATACCAGGCAGCAGCTTACAAACTTGAGTATGATATTGATTTGCCCAGGAAGCACTCCATTCCTGGTGAAATGGGCTTTGACTAGGAAAGGAGGAACCTTCCCTTTGATGCCACAGACCAGAGAGACAAGCTGACGAATCCACCTTTAAAATAGTGGATCGAGAGGCAGCCTGACTCTTGCAAGGACCCTTACAAGGAACAAACAGGAACTATTAAAACAAAGCTGTAAACTTCAAATAAGTTTGAATAGCTTGAACAAAAACCAAGGAGTGAAGCCCTAGGATGGTTGGGAATAGGATAAAGGAACAAAACAATGTTCTAATTCAAAGAGAACCAAAAAAAAACAAAAACAAAAAAAACAAAACAAAACACACACCTTAGGTGAGAAAGAACCGGGGCCTCAATACAACGTTATCCTAGAGAAGAACCAGGAAAGGCTCCTTGCAGGAGAGCACAGACAGCCCCAAGACCCTGCTAGTCAATGTAGTAATGGCAACCAAAAAGTCCACCTTGCCCTAAGCAGCATCAAGGGAAACTCTCATGAAGGCTCAAAAGGTGAAGTCTGCAAGACAGACAAGACCAAATTAAGGTCTCACAGGGACAAAAGGGGTCCAACATGTGGAGCAATTTGGGTGACACTAGAGCTCCTCGATTCTGGCCAAAATGAGAAGCATGATTTTTTTTAAAGTTGGGCTAACTTTACTGGTTAAGAATATATAAAACACAAAGCGCTGTGATGCTAAATAGCTGATAATTACACAGAAAACCAAGTGAGGCTGCTATCAAAAAAGAGTGTTTTCAGAGTCACTTAAAAAGAATAAATAATGATATTTGAAGCGCTTCACAATGTGCATAAAAATGAATATATATGAATAAATATAAATACTCAAATAAACCCAGCGGTGAGTAAAAATTCCTAAAAAATCCAGCAATCAAAATAGTGTAAAATTATAAAAAATTAGTGACACCAAATGTGTAAAAAAATCCACATAAACATAAATATATAGGGATGTATTCAGAAGGTTCAATTATACAAGTGTAGAATCCGATTGGTATAAAGCTTTGATCCAGTCCCACTAGCAAAGCTGTTTAAAAACACTTGCTTAATTAAGGTGCTCATTGACCTTTATAGTAACAATGTTTCTTTTGCTTCTGTTCACAATCAGAGTGAGAATCGTAAAACAGATCTCATTTGACAGGCAGATAAGAGAAAAAACCAATCATTGTGCAATAGTTAGGATACCAAGGTACACAGGCAAACTTCAATCCACTCACGTGTGCCTTATAATGATAAGGCATATGCAGGTTTTACTATAGCAGTCAGCCGCCTTAGAATCTGCTCCTGTCTTAGGCGGCTGACTGCTATAGTAAAACCTGCATATGCCTTATCATTATAAGGCACACGTGAGTGGATTGAAGTTTGCCTGTGTACCTTGGTATCCTAACTATTGCACAATGATTGGTTTTTTCTCTTATCTGCCTGTCAAATGAGATCTGTTTTATGATTCTCACATTGGTTGTGAACAGAAGCAAAAGAAACATTGTTACTATAAAGGTCAATGAGCACCTTAATTAAGCAAGTGTTTTTAAACAGTTTTGCTAGTGGGACTGGATCAAAGCTCTATACCAAATCGGATTCTACACTTGTATAATTGAACCTTCTGAATACATCCCTATATATTTATTTTTATGTGGATTTTTTTACACATTTGGTGTCACTAATTTTTTTATAATTTTACACTATTTTGATTGCTGGATTTTTTAGGAATTTTTACTCACCGCTGGGTTTATTTGAGTATTTATATTTATTCATATATATTCATTTTTATGCACATTGTGAAGCACTTCAAATATCATTATTTAAACTTTACTGGTTAGTTTTTTTTTTTAATTCATGAAAGTGTAATTTTTTCCCAAAAAACTGCATTTGAATGACTGCAGAAAAAGGTTTAGTGTGTAAGTGGTTAAACTTCCCTCATTTACACACCATTGTATTCCTTTGATCTAAAGGACAAATTGTTACAATGTTTATACTCAAGTTCCCCTGCTAAAGAATGATGTGATTCTTGGCAGACTACCCATTTCCCCCCCCCCCCCCCTCCTTTTTTTTGATGGCTGTCGACTTCAGCAGAGCAGAAATTCTCTACATAAAAAGAATCGGGAAATGCTTTGTCAAGATTGCAAGGGGGAAAAAAATTGCGATAACGATTCTTAACGCTTAATCGTGCAGCTCTAGGTGACATTCAGAACAAAATCTTTTACCAAGGAATAGGTCTCTGAAAAAGAACAAGCAAGGCCAAAATCTGTCCCTTGATGGTACTTAAAGCCAAAGACATCACCACACCAGATTGGGGTCTTTCAAAGCATTCACTAAGAAACTGATTGTCTCAGAAAATCTTCCAGATGGCAGAATGCCCTGGGTCTTAAATCTCTGGAATGGAGCATATGCTTTGACCAAACTTTGAAGTATTGACAAATTTCCACCACTGCCTCTGCAGGCTACAGAGCAACACCCAAAAGTACAAACATATGGCCACTGGCCCCACCTATAACTGGCCTTTGCAGTAAGGAGCACATGGAAGGGCGACTAATGTCAAACACAACCAAAGAAGATTCCCAGCTCAACTTACCAACCAGCCTGCAACCAACCAAATCATCCTAATGCCCCGTACACACGGTCGGATTTTCCAATGGAAAATGTGTGATAGGACCTTGTTGTCAGAAATTCCGATGGTGTGTGGGCTCCATCACACAAAGTTTGAGAGCAGGCTATAAAATTTTCCGACAACAAAATCCATTGTCAGAATTTCCGATCGTGTGTACACAAATCCAACGCACAAAGTGCCACGCATTCTCAGAATAAATAAAGAGATGAAAGCTATTGGCTACTGTCCCGTTTATAGTCCCGATGTACGTGTTTTACGTCACCGCGTTCAGAATGATGGGATTTTCCGAAAACTTTGTGTGACCGTGTGTATGCAAGACAAGTTTTAGCCAACATCCGTCGGAAAAAATCCTAGGATTTTGTTGTCGGGATGTCCGATCAATGTCCGACCGTCTGTACGGGGCATAACAGTAT